>NC_052349.1:9493189-9630502 GCF_009727055.1 Benincasa hispida | reverse complement strand
AGATCTTAAACTACATTTAGTTTTAGTTTTAAACATGTTGTTCATATGACATTCATAAGAGGGTTTGAAATATATATTACGTTTGAAGATCTTTTCCACGAATTCAGTAGAATTTCACCAAGATTTAGCTTGAATCTTCAAGAAGACCACCACCAAAATCTTCTCCACTATGCTCAGGAAGGAATGTGTGGTGAAAACAATCAAATCAAGCTGAATTGAGGATGAACTTTTGAAGATTGAGTAGGGTTTTCAGTTTTTCCACTTCAGTAAGTAAATCTCAGAATTTATTTTTCGTTTTTGATAATCTTTCTGCATGGAGCTTCTATATATAGAAAGAAATCATGCAAGACTTATAGGCTGCATGGATGGCACCACATACTTGGTGATTATCACACAATTCAATTGGATTTTGGTGATAATCCATTAAAAAGTAGTTAGTCGATTTTTCCCAAAATTTGGAAAAATCCACTAACTTAAAGATGATTTCAAAAATCATTTTATTTTATTTTTTAAATTAGTTTTATAAAATTAATTAAAAATAATTAATTATCATAAAATGCCAATTTCACCATATAAATCAATTTCATATTTAAATCATAATTTAAATATTAATTGATTTTCCAGTTTCGTTTAATTTCAATTGAAAACCCTAAAATTAAATTTGAACATTTCAAATTCATAACCCTAATTTAATACATGAATATCAATTTGTTATTCCAATTTAAGAGCTAGTACATGGACCTATTTGAGCTACAGATCATGATCTCCAATGATTTGTAATTAATTTGTTAAACTCTTTAATCGAATTAATTACTATTCTTTAACTATCAATGCACACCATTATAGCTCGACAGTTGCACTCTCCTCACTGTAGATCCTTCATAGGTCATTCATAATTTCAGCTGGGTCAAAATTATCGTTTTACCCCTATAAATACATCTTGTTCCGTAAGTTCCCACTGACCCTCTAATGAACAATTTGATTTATAATACTACTTATGAATCATGTCTCTCTCTTTTATGAGAAGGCGGGGCCTCGATTGTTCAAGACCTGAAATCAGCAGTTAAGGGATCAACCTATCTGCTAACCCTAAAACGGGTAGTTGTGAATTACAAGGGCTATGTCCCCAGCTATCTATCCGATCTTATCCCCAAAATGGAAGGCTTATTGAGCAGTGTTGTTGGACTACTCTCACCCATGTAGATAAAAGGATAATCCTGAATAAACAGGAGTTCATAGCTAGCTCAAGATTAAGAACGAGTTATCATAGGTTACTTTAGAATGAAATAGTCATTTTTATCAGTAAACGACTCTCACCCATGCAGGGCTATGTCCCCAACTATTAACTTGATCCTGTTTATGTCACCACATAAAGTTAAAGTATTCATACTATAACCATGAATATGTTTATTCGATTTTCATACTAGAATGCAAAATCAACAACTTTATTGAATAAGATACTCAATAATATTTTATTGATAAATAGAATGTTTAAAATAAAATTTATGAACTTCGAGTTCTAGGACATTTCCAACAATCTCCCACTTGGACTAAAACTCCAGTGAGAATAAATATATACAATATAATGTTGAGAAACATAAAGGAAAAATACAGTAAACTAGGGCATCTCAAATACCATAGAAATTCACCTACTTGCCCTAGATTACGTTGCTCGGGGTCCTAGTCCAACCTGGTGGCCCTCGAACACTTTAGCCGAGAGGGCCTTCGTAAATGGATTAGCAAGGTTGTCTTCATAGGATATCTTAGTGATGATAACGTCTCCTCGGTGTACTATCTCTCTGATGAGATGGTACTTTCTCTCAATATGTTTTCCACGTTTGTGACTCATTGGTTTTTTCGAGTTGGCAACAACACCACTATTATCACAACACAGTGTGATATGTAGGTGCATATCTGGACTACTTCCAAGTTAGCCAAGAATTTGTGTAGCCATACTACTTCTTTAATGGCTCCACATGTGGCTATGTATTCTGCTTCCAACGTGGAGTCAGTGATACAACTTTGTTTAATGCTTCTCAAATTATATCTCCTCCATTGAGAGTAAAAACTGATCCTAAAGTAAATTTCCTTTTATTACGTCAGTCTAAAAATCAGAATCAGTGTATCCAGTAAGGATCAAATCCTTAGGTCCATACATAAACATATAGTCCCTCGTTGTCCTTAGATACTTGAGGATGTTTTTTACAGCAGTCCAATAATTGTGTCCTGGATTGGATTAGAACCTGATGACGATTCCAACTGCAAAGCATATATCAGGACATGTACGTAAAATTGCGTACATCAAACTCCCAACTGAAGATGCATGTGGAATTCTTGTTGTTTCCTTAACATCTTGAGATGTCTTAGGACACTGTTTCTTTGACAAATAAATTTCATGTCTAAAAGGTAACATACCTTTTTTAGAATTTTGTATATTATATCTTGATAACATCTTGTCAATATAATATGCTTCAGATAGTACTAGGGTTCTATTCTTTCGATTTCGAAAGAGTATTCCTAGAACATATTGAGCATCACCAAAATCTTTTATTTAGAATTGTGTTGCTAACCATCTCTTTACATCAGCAAGGAAGATTGACTCATTCCCAATGAGCAAGATATCATCAACATAAAGTAATAAGAATGCTATAGTCTTGTTGACTATTTTCTTGTATACACAAGGTTCGTCAACATTCTGTTTAAAGCCATAATATTTGATCGTAGTTAAACGGCTATCGAGCCCGGTTGGTGCCCCGGGGCCCAATTTTAGTGCGCGAACTTTCCGGCGGGAGAGAATTTGAAAACAGACCCAGGGGTTCAAAACGATGAGAAAAAGGCGTGCACGCAGACGGTTTTGGGAATGGAGCTCGTTTGGTGCCCTAAACGGCTATCGGGCCCGGCGGGGGTGCCACGGGGCCCAATTTTAGTGCGCAAACTTTTCGGCGGGCAAAAATTTGAAAACAGACCCAGGGGTTCAGAACGATGAGAAAAAGTCGTGCGCGTATACCGTTTTGGGAATGGAGCTCGTTTGGTGCCCCAAACGGCTATCGGTCCCAGCGGGGGTGCCCTGAGGCCCAATTTTAGTCGCGAACTTTCCGGCGGGCGAAATTTGAAAATGGACCCAGGGTTCAGAATGATGAGAAAAAGCCATGAGCGGAGATGATTTTGTGGAATGGAGCTCGTGTGGTGCCCCAAACAGCTATCAGGTCAGGAGGGGTGCTTCGGGGCCCAATTTTATTGAGCGAAACTTTCCGGCAGACAAAATTTGAAAATAGACCCAGGGGTTCAAAATGATGAGAAACAGTCGTCTGTTGCGCAAGACCGTTTTGGGAACGGAGCTCGTTTGGTGCTCCAACGGCTATCGGGCCAGCAGGGGTGCCCTGGACCCCAATTTTAGTGCACGAACTTTCCGGCGGGCAAAAATTTGAAAATGGACCCAAGGGTTCAAAACGATGAAGAAAAAGCCATGCCACGCAGAACGGTTTTTGGAACAAAGCTTGTTTGGTGCCCAAATGACTAATCGGGCGCCGGCTGGGGTGCCTCGGACCCAATTTTAGTGCGCGAACTTTCCGGCGGTCGAAAATTTGAAAAATGGACCCAAAGGTTTAAAACGATAGAAAAAGACCGTGCGTGTAGATGGTTTTGGAACGGAGCTCGTTTTTTTTTGTCCCAAAGGTTTATCAGGCCCGACGGGGTGCCCGGACCTAATTTTACGTGCATGAACTTTCGGGCGGGCCGAAAATTTGAAAAACGGACCCAGCTGTTCATAATGATGAGAAAAAGCTGTGTGCGCAGATGGTTTTGGGAACGGAGCTTGTTTGGTGCCCTAAACGGCTATCGGGCCCGGTAGGGGTCCCAAGGCCCAATTTTAGTGCGTGAACATTCTGGCGGGCAAAAATTTGATAACGGACCCAGGGGTTCAAAACGATGAGAAAAAGTCGTGCGTGTAGACCGTTTTGGGAACGGAGCTCGTTTGGTGCTCCAAACGGCTATCGGGCCCGGTGGGGGTGCCCCGAGGCCTAATTTTAGTGCACGAACTTTCCGGCGGGCGAAAATTTTAAAACGGACCCAGAGGTTTAAAACGATGAGAAAAAATCGTCCGCGCAGACGGTTTTGTGAACGGAGCTCGTTTGGTTCCTCAAACGGCTATCGGGCTCGACAGGAGTGCCCCGAGGCCCAATTTTAGTGCACAAACTTTCCCACTAGTTAATTATAAATGATATGATTGACTTTATATATGGGATACATTAATTTGGAGGAAATTGGATATAAATGTGATTTATATCTAGTGGAGGAGAAAACACTATGATTTATATATGATATTAAACTATAGGTTAATGAATATAATATGATTATATTTATTATTTTATTAATTGGACAGTTATGGGATAATTGACCGCCGTTTTCCTCATAACCATTCGTTAGTGGGAAATTCCATTTGAGTTTCGTAACTAAAGAATAAAATGAAAATTGTTTTCATTTTGAAAAGAACACGGTTACTTGCTCACGAAGTGTTTGCATCCTATTGCTTAGTGAATCAAGAAACTGTACGATAGCTCACATTTTACCATCTGATCACTTACACACATGCGCCATCTTCTAAACGATCGCTTCGCACTGAGCTTTCACTAAACGATCACTTACCTTTTCCTACACGATCGTGTATCTCACCTAAAGGATCAAGCACTTTGTCTATATGATAAACACACTTTTCTCCCACTGCCTTGATCGTTATATACGATCTCTTTTCCTCCTCCCCTCTTCCAAATCCGAATAGAGTCCACTCTTTGGATTCTTACTCCAAGAAGACTAAGGGTTCCAAGTGGTGGTGTCGTCCCCATCTTCTTTGTCTGTTCATGTGAAGTCCATTCGTGGTAGACGATCAGAATTTTACTGAATGATAGCTTGCCGTTCCAGCGAGAGTGAGAGTATCCATTCGTGGAAAGAGCGAGATTTCTGTAGAAAGGGTCTTCAACTGGTGAGTTCTCATGTTCTCGTGTTGTTTTATCTGAAAGCATGCCGTTAATTTAGTAGTTTGATGCATATCTATTTGTTTGAATGTAAATGTGGTATTTCTGTCACATTGTTTTTGGGAAGATCCACTACCGCTTTCCACGAACAACGCGAACACACAACGAATGGCCTCCAAAACCTTGAACTCAATCAAGTTGAGTGAGGACACCACCTAAATTGTTACCTTGGTATTCTCAGTGTATGAATCCAAAAGTGTGGGCTCTGTATGGACTTGGTTAAGAGGAACAGACTAGAGGAACAACAATCGTGTGGACGATTGAGCAAGTGGGAGATGAGAAGTGTCTATCGTATAGATGAATGCTCAATCGTGTAGAAGAAGGCAACCTGTCGTATAGACAATGCCATGCGATCGTTTAGTTATAACCAGCTGAATCAACTATCGTATAGTGACACTCCACGGTCGTTTAGTCTCTGTGAGCTATCATTTAGTGAAATGATTTCACTTGATAGCAATCCGTGAGTTTCTTTCTGAAATTAGCAACTCTTCTAAACTTAGGAAAACATTTTTCCTTTTATCTCACGGTTACCATAAAACCACCAATAATCACCCACTCAATTGATTATTAGAGAAAAAGAGATAATTATCCAATAACTAATATTATTATAAATATATATGTTAACCAACTTACCATATTATATTTATAACCTATAGTTTTAATATTTCATCTCATGAAACATATAAACAATAGTTCTTTTTCTATTTTGTGGTACTTAATGTAAACCATACTTACATTAATCCTGCACTTGATGTATCTTATACATCACACCCATTATATTATATATAATCGAATATTCTCTTTTCAATTTAAACATTTCAAATCAACCCCAAGAACTGATTCTAAACTTGAATCTGAGCTACCAAGGGGACCTTATGAACCTGTAGCTTGAAGCTTTAATGGTACGTGAATAACTGATTGAACTCTTTAGTCACAGGATCCACCATCCATTAACTGTCGTGCACTCCATTAAAGATCGGCAGCTACACTCTTCTTACTACAGATATATTTTATGTTCATATCAACCAATCAATGATGCGACAACCCTTCACAGATCACTCGTAAGTACAACTGGGCCAATTTACCATTCAACCCCTGTAGTTACATCTAACTCCTTAAGTACCACTGATCCCTCTAATGAACATAAGTCATAGTCTTACTATGATTGAGTCTTCACTTCCAAAGAGAAGTTTTGGCCACTATGTTCAAACCCGGAATCAACCCTTAAGGGAGCAATTGATGGGTGAAATTATGATATGATTTTGCAGTGATGTGTATTATGTGGTGATCATGCAAATTTTCCTAACAAGACCCAAGTAAAAGCCTCATTAGGTTTCATTGTAAGTCCAGGGTCGAACACAGGGACTACTAAGTAAATATGCGACAGTCACTTTGATTCCTTTGTGGTGGTAAAAACAAATGAAGTGGATGGTATTTTGATTAAGAATTTTTCCTATGCGACGGAGTTGAACGCAGAGTTGATAAAAGCATAGAGTTACAACGAGTATGCGATGAAGAGGTTGAAAAGGGGTTTAGCTAGCATTTCCTAAGATTCTGCACAAGTTATGCGATCATGCTACATACAAATAACAACACATCATCTATCAATGCAGAATGCCATAATTCCTATTTCTAGGACGCATGCGATGTATACGAAAAAGTCGATAAGACTTATGTCTAAGCCTCTATTCATGTCTATTCGATGATGAGTAATGCACACATAAAACAAGGTGACTGCATATAATCATACCTATTTCTAGGGTGCATGCGATGTGTAGATAGCAATAGAACTTATGTCTAAGTTTCTATTCTTGCTTATACGGTTCTAATCTGACTCTCTCAAGCCTATATTTTAATCTGACTCTATCAAGTCTAGATTTTATCTTTAGACTACTCTCAAAAGTATCTCTAAAAGGTGAATGATGCATACATAAGACAAGATGATTGCATAAAATGTAAATCTGAAGTCATGCTAGCTAAGAACTTCTCAACCCGTTCAGAAATTTAGCTACTCATGCGAAGTATGGAGAGATTGAACATAGATTGAAATGAGATTTCAATTTTCTATAAATAAAGTACTAAATATAGAATAGCAAATGGAATTGAGAGATAAGAAGCCCGGTAAGCAATGTCTTACTTCACGTGGCCTTTTATACTTTTTTTTTTCACACCAACTCTGTTCCCGATGTGTATTCTTGCTCTTGCAAGTATTAGTCCTCTTTCCTTTGTACGATTTCAGGCAGTCTCTCGATCTATCCGGAAATGATCTATCGGCTTCCTCATCTCCTTGCTCGTCTCCGTCTTCTAAGTATAAGTATGAGTATGTACGTGAAAAGACTAATGGCTCTCTAACTTCTTAACTTGTTCCCCACTTGTGGCCTTCGGTATTTATAGAGATCAAGGTGAAACAACCTTTCTTTCTAATGATTGCAATGATGAGTGGTATTAATTCTCCTTCTCTGATGCGCCGATTAATGGTCACCGAAAGTTGAGTGTATTTGCTACAATGTGGCTTTAATGGCTTGTCAACTAAATTCGAATTCGACCGTCATCAGCTTTCCATCCCATCATGATTTATTAAGTTTTCACCTTGATGCGCAGTCTTTATGCGGCTACCTTTTTAAGAAACTTCTCATGATCGCATACGATCGCATGACTTTGCGATCGCAATCTTCAAGCGCGCTGATGCCTAATTCCTTTGGATCACAATTTTACTTGTGGCATCGCATTTTTGCTGCACAAAATAAGTAAATTAACTGCTTTTATGCGATGAGTGCATGCGATTGCAATTCCTTTCAGTTTAGCACTTTTGGACATGATATTGCTTATTTTACCATCGCATTCTCTCATTGTTTCACTTGTTTGAGCTATAATAACTTGTATTTCTACCCGTTATCACACCCCCAAATTTAAAACAATGTTTGTCCTCAAGCATTAACTAATGATTTTCTTTAAAAAGTCAACCGCTTTTTACCCTACCTAGACTTCTCAAGGTGCCTTATTCAAATTTCATGAACCAATGCCTTCTTAATTTCTATCCTAATCTCTTCCTAAAATATTTGTAATTTTTAGGGACCATAAGTTTAATCTTAAAAAAAAAACTTTACTTGTTTCAAGGCATCGCATGATTCATTTCAAGCTTTCTCCAACCGGGGTGTTTCCAAGTGATTTTTATCCTTGCGCGATTAAGATATTCTTTTTGTGATCTTGCGCTGATCCAAGTGCCCAGTCTTTATTTTGGCTTGCTCTCACGGGTGTCATGCGGACATCCAACTACGAACAAGGTGTTTTTTCTCAGTCTAACCTCATGCCTATTTTATTTGGCAGCGGAGTTGTGATCACTTGGTTTATGCGTTGATCACAATTCCCACCTTTGTTTTGGCTTTCCCCCAAGGGTGTCATGCAGACATCCAACTATGAGCAGGTTCCGATATCATTGTTATGATTTTTTTTTTTTTTTTTGAAATTTTTAAAAGTAGCAAGGTTGAAAATAACAATACTAGCACCCCCAAATTTATACATAACAATGTCCTCATTGCTGATAGACGAAATAAATCATGCGATGAACTTAGGAAATTTTGTAAAAATCATTTTGAAGGAAAGTTGATGGACCGCTAACTTTTAGAAATGTTTCATGAATCGACTTTCCCTAAATTAATTTAACTCTAGTACATGCGATAAGAAATAAAGGTAGGAATTTCATCATTGAAATCATAATTGGTATGGGAAAGAATGCGGTGACTAAATAAAGTAATCAAAATTCAATGATTGCATCAAACTAAAGAGGATGCGATTGTAGAATTTAGTAATATTAAAATGAAATGCGAGAAGTGTAAAAATGAAATAAAATGAGTCAAGGACAGACACAACCCCCAAATTTGCTCTGTTGCCCGCATCATCTTTGATCGCATCCTTGCTTGTGGTGGGCTGATTCCTCGATTGTGATGAGCTAATTGAACCAGTTGCATTTTTTTAGGTTATCGCATAGCTCCATCGTAATCGTTCACTACGATCTTTGTTAAATTTTAAAGAGTAGTGGTTATGCAAAAAGATACGATAAATTCATCCCTGATGAGTTTGTGTCGCGTATTAACCCAGGGACTACTCATTTCTTCCTCATTTAGGATTCCTCAGGTCCACGGAGGTTTTCTCTCCTTTTCTTGATCCTCTAGGATCTTGATCACCTCAAGCTTGAGATTCTTCCCATTAATGCTCATCGTGATCTCTCTTTTGTACACATCAATTTGAGCATGACCAATAGATAGAAATAGTCGTCCCATTATCATAGGCACATCTTTGTCTACCTCATAATCTATAATGATGAAGTCTGTCGGTAGAATGAATTTATCAATTGTGACCAAGAAATCCTTCAACTTTCCCTCAGGGTGTACTAGGGACCTGTCCGCAAGCTGGAGAGTCACTGCCGTGGGTGACAGCTATCCCACATTTAATTGTTTGAAGATTGAAAGTGGCAATAAATTTATACTCGCCCCAAGGTCGCATAGTGCTTGACCGATGTAGATCGCACCAATTGAGTAGGGCATCGTAAAGCTGCCTGGGTTGCGCATCTTTCTGTTGATGTGTAACTGTTTTGATAATTCCAAAAAGCGATGATACTGGCCTTCATAATTTTGCTTCTTTTTCAGTCTTTGTGGGAATGGTGGTAGTTGTACCTTCTCTGTTTCGTGGTCTAGTGGTTTTGAAATGGTTGTAACTTTCCATTCCATTGTCTTAAGCTCTTCTGATTTATTTTTCGTTAACGGTTTCTTAGATTCCATTGCATTCGGATGGGTCCTTCTAGGCTCCCTCCTAACTTCCACCGTCGCCTTTTCACTTCTCACGGTGACTGCTAGGCATTGTTCTTTCCCTGTGTTCCCCGGGTTGCGTGGGAGCTCAGTTGAGCTCGGCAACGTCCCTTGCGGTCTACTCTTCAGCTCTCGCGCAATCTATCCTATTTGGATTTCTAGATTGTGGGTGGAAGTCGCCTGGTTCTAGTGGATCATCTCATTATTTTCAATGTACTGTTTAAATAGGTTATCCAGAGTGGATGATGGCGGTACTTGTAAGATGCTAGCTTGTTGTTGATGTTGACCGTTAGTTCGTATGAAAAATCCCAGTGGTCCTTCTTTATGCGCCATAGGTTGGTAACCTTGTTGTTGGTTATTTTTCCAAGCGAAATTAGGGTGGNACGTCCCTTGCGGTCTACTCTTCAGCTCTCGCGCAATCTATCCTATTTGGATTTCTAGATTGTGGGTGGAAGTCGCCTGGTTCTAGTGGATCATCCCGTTAGTTTGTATGAAAAATCCCAGTGGTCCTTCTTTATGCACCATAGGTTGGTAACCTTGTTGTTGGTTATTTTTCCAAGCGAAATTAGGGTGGTTTCTCCACCCGGGGTTGTATGTATTTGAGAAAGGGTTTTTCTTGACAAAGTAGATTCACTGTGGGTTCCGTGGACACTCTTCAATGGATGCGATACTCCACATGTAGCAGAATTGGTGCTCGTCTGTTCTATTGTGTTGACTTGCCCTCTTTGCGTTCCAGGGTTGTTGGTTGCGATGCCCTGTAACACATTAATCATCGTATTCATTTGATTTTTCAAAGATGCGATGGCATCGTTATTTGTGTTACCTTCTTGAGGTTTTACTCGTTGACCGCCTGCGATCAAGAAGGTTTTACTCGTGTATTCTTGCTCTCGCAAGTGTTAGCCCTATCTCCTTTGTACGCTTTCCGGAAGTCTCTCGATCTGTCCGAATATGATCTCTCGGCTTCCTCATCTCCTTGCTTATCTCCGTCCTCTAAGTATAAGTATGAGTATGTACGTGAACAGACTAACGGCTCTCTAACTTCTTGTTCCCCACTTGTGGCCTTCAGTATTTATAAAGCTCAAGGTGAAGCAACCTTTCTTCCTACCGATTGCAATGATGGGCGGTATTAATTCTCCTGCTCTGATGAACCAATTAATGGTCTTCGAAAGTTGAGTGTGGCTTTAACGACATGTCAACTAAATTCGGATTGAACCGTCATCAGCTTTTCGTCCCATCATGATTTATTATGTTGTCAACTTGATACCTATTTTCTACAGTGTGGCTTTAACGACATGTCAACTAAATTCGGATTGAACCGTCATCAGCTTTTCGTCCCATCATGATTTATTATGTTGTCAACTTGATGCGCAGTCTTTATGTGGACACCTTTTAAAGAAACTTCTCACTATCGCATGACTTTGCGATGGCAATCTTCAAGCGTGCTGACACCTAATTCCTTTGGATCGCAATTTGACTTGCGCCATCGCATTTTTCCTACACAAAATAAGTAAATTAACCGCTTTTATGCGATGGGCACATGCGATCACAATTCCTTTCAGTTTAGTGCTTTTGGACATGATATTGCTTATTTTTCCGTTGCATTCTCTCATTGTTTTACTTGTTTGAGCTATAATAACTTGTTAAGCACCGAAAAACTTACTGGCGATAATTTCGCAACATAAAAACACATGATCACGACAATCCTGATCATCGAGGATCTCATGTTCGCTCTCAGGGAGGCTTGTCCTCCTATTCTAGCTCCGAATGTCGCTCGAAATGTTCGGGAGGCATAGGAGCGATGGACATGAGCGAATGAGAAGGAACCTTCAAGAAACATAAGCCTATGGTCTCAGCACGTGAGATCATGGAGTCCTTGTGGGGGATGTTTGGACAACCATCTGAACAACTTATGCATGAGGCTCTTAAATACGTATTCAATGCTAAAATGGAAGAAGGAACCTCTGTTCGTGAACATGTGCTTAACATGATGGTCCACTTTAATGTGGCGGAGTTGAATGGGTCTATTATCGATGAGGGCAGCCAGGTTAGCATAATCTTGCATTCTTAGCCAGAGAGCTTCCTGAACTTTGTTAGCAATGTGATTATTAACAAAGTGAAATATAACTTTACAACTCTCATCAACGAGTTATAGACCTACCAATTTTTACTGAAAAGTAAGGAGAGGCAGAAGGGTGAGGCAAATGTTGCTTCATCCTTCAGGACATTCCTGAGGTTCGGCCTCAGGAACGAAGTTTGCACCTTCTACTTCTAACTCTGCAAAGGGGAAGAAGAAGATGGGTGTTAAGGGAAAAGAGAAGGCACTTGCTAACCCACCACCTATCACCCCAAAGAGGCGTCCACAAGCTGTTAAGGGAAAGTGTTTCCACTGCAACCAAGATGGACACTAGAAGAGGAACTATCCGCGGTATTTGAAAGAGGAGAAAGCAGCCAAGGCTAAGGCTAAGGCTGATAAAGGTAAATGTGATTTACTTGTTCTTGAAACATGTTTAGTGGAGAATGATGATTCTGCTTAGATAATTCATTCGGGCGCCACTAACCATGTTTGTTCTTCTTTTCAGGGGATTAGATCTTGGCGACAGCTAGAAGCTGGTAATATGACGATACGAGTAGGTATCAGGCACGTCGTCTCAGCTGTGGCAGTCGGAGGAATCCAGTTAGCTTTACAGAATAGGTTTCTTATTTTAAATTATGTATATATTTTTCCCGAATTAAAAAGGAACCTCATTTCTGTAAAATGTTTATTGTAATGTAAATATACTATCTCTTTTAATGTGGATAAAGCCTTTATTCATAAATATGGTGTTTTTATTTGCACAGCAAATCTGGAATTGGATTTATATGTGCGAAGGTCATTAGCCATTAATTCCTTCCATAATACTGAATTGTTCAGAACTGCTGTAACTCATTCAAAACGTCAACGAATTTCTCCAAAAGAAGATGCTCAACTTTTGTATCTTCGTTTAGGACACATAAATCTCAATAGAATTGAGAGATTGGTGAAGAATGGACTTTTAAGTGAGTTAGAAGAAAATTCTTTTCCAGTGTGCGAATTTTGCCTTGAAGGTAAGATGACTAAACGACCTTTTACTAGAAAAGGTTATAGAGCCAAGGAGCCTCTTGAGTTAGTATATTGAGTCTTAACTGTCTTAAACATCTCTATATTTAGAATTCCCTTTCCTTCAGTTGGTTTCAACATGTACAAGTTACTGTCGAGTCTTGCATAACAAATATGAACACCTCTTGAAAAAAAAACACTTCATTAGATTCAAAAGATATCCTGTACATATTTTCTAGCAGACAGGAAATGGAGATTAAGTTTCTTTTCATCTTAGATATATAATATACATTTCTAAGTAAGATTAAAGATTCTCCAAGAAATACTTGACATCTCCCACTGCATGAGCTGAAATGACTTCACCCGTTCCCACCTTGAAATTCATTTCTTGTTCAAAAAGTTGTCTCCAAGAACTAGTTTCCTGTAGAAAAGTACAAACATGATTAGTGGCGCCTGCATCTAATATCCAGGTTAGGTGAGTATTTTCCTTGTTTCACCTTTGGGCAGTTACACTTCTAGTGCCCATCCTCTCTGCAATGGAATTATTTTCCTTTAGGAGCCTTGTTTTTGTTTTTGTTTTTCTTAGCAGTGGTTTTCTTATTCCTTTTACCCTTCTTCTTCATTTGTACAGACTTGTCTGTCAAAGAAGAGGGAACATACTTCTTTTTATCAACGGATTTTGTTCCAGACGTAGACCCTTTTAAAAACTTTTTAGATCGAGAAATAACGTTTACTTCCCTATCATTAAGTTTCATCATAGACTGATATGTCTATAGTTCGTTCAATAGCATAGTCAAATTGTAAATAATTTTGTTCATAACAACATTGGTCTTGGAAGGCATATCACTCTCCGGGTGAGATTCCAATATCATACTGACTTGACTCATTTCATCTATTATCGCCCTATGAGCCTCAGCAATATTAAAATGGACCACCATATCGAGAACATGTTCTCTAACATTGGTACCATCTCTCATGCGAGTATTGTGAACATACTTAATTGCTTCGTGTCGAACAGAGGATGACGATTGCCCGAACATCTCTTGGAGCAACGCCATTATTGAATGATCTCATATCTAAGAGTTCCATGAGCGCGTTCGGATCGCTCTGATCTCACCGTGACCAAAATACAACATTATATATTCAACACATACAGGTATTCAAAAAAATCTAATTATTTGCATGCTATGAGCAACAAATTAACAAAGGGACAGAGTTACTCAGGAGGGTAGTCTAAGGACAGAATCAACTATGCGATCATGCTACACTTATGCGACAGGAAATCATTTTCCAATGCAATTGCGGTGCTCCTAGTTTTAGGACGCATATGATGAATGTGATAGTGTCCATAGAGCTTATTCCCAAGTCTCTACTCTTTTCCTATGTGATGACGCAAGATGTACACAAAGACAAGGTGACCGGACACAATCATAACCTATCTCTAGGATGCATGCGATGCGTTAATAGCAAATAGTGCTTATTCCTAAGCTCCCATCTCTTGATTATGCGTTCTAATCTGACTCTCCCGAGCCTAGATTCTAACCTGACTTTTTCAAGCCTAGATTATGTCCTTAGACTACCCTCCAGAATATCTCTAATGGACGAATGATGCATACATAATACAAGATAATCGCATAGAATGAAGATCCCTAGTTATGTTAGCTAAGTGCTTTTCAACCCATTCGACAAATTTAGCTACTCATGTGTAATAAACAGGGAATGAACAGATATAAAGAAGTAAATTTCATTTCTATAGATAAGTTTAAGTACAAAATGACAATGGAAGATAAGGATTGAGAGCCTGGTAGCAATCCCTTGCTGCCTAAGGCTTGTACAATGTCAACTCTATTCTGTTCAAAAGATATTCCTACATCCGTAGAAGTTAACCCTCTCTCTGATCTCGACGCTTCCAGCACTCTTCCAAGTTCACCGAAACGATCTCTCGGCACAATCTCGCTTCTCTCGCTTCCACGTTAAATAAAAGAAAATCCAAGAACAAGGCTACTTCTGACTATGGGGAAAATTATCTAACTTTCGAACTGGACGAACAGACGAACCCCTTCTCTGAAGGTTGCCTTTGGTATTTATAGAGTTTCGGGGTGAAAGGCATCTTCTCTCTTATGATTGCACTGATGGGATGACATTAATTCTCTGTCTGATGCGCTGAATATTTGTCACCGAAAAGTTGAGTGTACTTACTACAGTAGTTCGTTAGCGGCTTGTCAACTTAATTTGGAATCAACCGTCATCAATTTCTATACCATCGTGATTTATTATGCTTTTCACCCAGATGCGCCACCAAGTTACGGTGACTCTATGTGGAAATCCTTCTTGAGCAGATATTTGCGAGCACAAATCATCACAAAGCCTTACGGTAACGCTGCGTTCGACCGTTGTTTTCTTGTGATCGTATTTTACGTCTTGCGTCAACGCATATTCTGCAAAAAAATATATAAGTTAACTATTTTCATTGGATGGACGCAATACGACCGCAACATTATGAACTTAATGCTTTTTGGATGCAGTTATATATATTTTATCAGTGCAAATCTTCATTATTTAATAACTTAGTACTGTAATAACGTGCATTTCTGCCCATTATCACACCCCCAAATTTAAACAATGCTTGTCCTCTAGCATAAGCTAAAGATTTTCTTTAGAAAGTCAACCGCAATCTCTTTTCCTAGATTTCTCAAGGATGCCTCATTCAAATCCTATACACCAAAATTTTCTTAATTCTTATTCAAGTCTCTTCTTAAAATATTTCTAAAATCTAGGGATCGCAAGTTTAACCTTCAAGAAGATTTTCCTATATTCCAGGGCATCGCATGAATGATTTCAAAAAAAACTTTTTCACTAGGGTGTTAACTGATTTTTATCCTTGCATATTTTTGACATTATTATTCTTTTCTGACCTTATGCTGATCCAAATGCCTCACCTTCGTTTTGGCTTTCCCCCACGTGTGTCATAAAGACATCCAACTACAAGCAAGGCGCTCTTTGTCAGACTAAACTCATACCTACTCGACAGTGGAGTTGCGGTCAGTTATTTATGCGTTGATCACGATTCCTACCTTCGTTTTGGCTTGCCCCTATGTGTGTCATGCATACATCCAACTACGAGTAAGATCCGATCGCAACGTTATGATGATTTTTTTTATAGAGCTAAACATAGCAAGGTCGAAAATAAATACCTCACCCCAAATTTTAAATGCGGCAATGTCTTCATTGCCAAATGATTGAAAGAAGTCATGCGATGTTCTTAGGAAGTTTGGTAAAGGATCAGTTTGAAGGAAAACTAGCAGACCGCTAACTTTTAGAAATATTTTATGAGGTGACTGTCCTAAAATTAAGTTTACACTAGTGTACATGAAAAAAATAGAAGCATGTGTTTCATCATTGAAATCATAATTGGCAAAGAGAAAGCATGCGGTGACTTACTAAATTTATCAATGTCAAATGATTACGGTAACCAAAGAGAGTGCATGGATAAAATTTTCAAAATTAAAATGCGATGCAATAGTGCAGAATTTGGAATAAAGTCAAAGAAAAATACAACCCCCAAATTTGCGTTGTCGCACGCATTATTTGTTGATGCATCTTTCTTTGTGGCGATCTTCTTTCTTTTCATTGCAGTGACAAAATAAAGTAGTTACGTCTTCATGGAAAATGGGAGCCATTTTGTCAATTACTCTATCATAATAAGTGGCGATCTTCTTTCTTTTCATTTCGTTTACCTCGATCATTTTCAAAGAAAACATTGAGAAGGTCAAATAATAATAACAAAAAGAAGTTAACATTGAGAGGTCTAATAATAATAAAAAGAAGTTAACATTGAGAGGTCTAATAATAATAAAAAGTCAAAGAATAACGTCAAGGAAAAATACAACCCCTAAATTTTTTTTTTTTATTTTTAAAAGTAGAATGAAGATAGATAACTGATAATTGAAACAACATAGTAGTGAGAGTTCATGAATCATAAGTAAGCAATAGGATACTCCAGAAGACTTGTGCCTCAGATGATTTTCGGTTGCATGCCAACGCAGGGGCCACTCCAATTTCCTTCATTTCGGGTTTCTCAGGTCTACAAAGGTCTTGTCTCGCTGAAAATACCCTCGCAATATGCCTTGACTCTTTGCCCATTAACCTTAAATGTACAGATCCCTTCCTCAGTAATCAGCTCAACCGCACCATGCGAGAATATTTCTTTGATTATAAAGGGTACAGACTAGCACGACTTTAACTTTCCTGGAGAGAGTCGTAACCGTGAATTGAAGAGTAAGACCCTTTGTCCAACATGGAGATTTTTATCGCATAGTCGCCTGTCATGCCAACGTTTTGCTCGTTCTTTGAATATTTTGACATTTTCATAAGCTTGCGTCCTCCACTCATCAAGCTCGACCAGTTGTAATTTTCTTGCTTCCCCTACTGCTTTTAAGTCGAAGTTAAGCTTCTTCACTGCCCGCAGTGCTTTTTGCTCTAGCTTCAATGGAAAATTACATGCTTTACTGAATACCAACGAGTATGGAGACATGCCTATAGGTGTTTTATAGGCAGTTCGGTATGCCCACAGCGCATCGTCCAACTTTGTTGCCTAATCTGAAGGCTTTACCACCTTCTCCAATATCAACTTAATTTCTCGGTTGGACACTTTGGCCTGACCATTCGTCTGTGGATGGTATACGGTGCCCACTTTCTGGAGGATATTTTATTTCAGCAGCAAATTTTTGATAGAGTAATTGACAAAATGGGAGCCTTCGTCACTTATTATGGCACGGGGAGTGCCAAAACGTGTGAAAATATTTTTCTTTAGGAATTTGGAAACTACTGCCGCATCACTTGTGGCGCATGCTACTGCTTCTACCCATTTTGACACGAAGTCGACAGCTAACAGAATATACTTGTGACCATTCGAAGGTGGGAATGGTCCCATGAAATCAATGCCTCATACATCGAACAACTCCAGTTCTAGAATGATGTTCATGGGCACCGCATGTTTCCATCAAATGATACCTGCGCGTTGGCACCAGTCACACTTCCTCACGTAGTCTCTAGCATCCTTAGATAGTGTTGGCCAATAGTACCCACTTTGTAAGACTTTTGCTGCAGTGCGTTGCCCTCCAAAGTGTCCACCATATGGTGAATCATGACATTGCGTTAATATGCGTTGGTGAGTAGTTCCGGTACACATAGTCGCATAATCTGGTCTGACCCCCTCTTATACAGATTCGGCTCATCCCAATAATAATATCTGCATTCATGTTTGAGCCTCCTCTATTGGTGGTCAGTATAATCTTCGGGAAATTACTTGCAAACCAGATAATTGACTATGTCTACGTACCATGGAAATTCTTCAATTTGAAATAGCTGCTTGTCTGGGAACATGACACTCACCTCTAACTCATTACGATCAACCTCGGGATTTTTCAATCTGGGTAAATGATCCGCAACTTGGTTCTCCATCCTCTTGCGATCAATTATTTCCATATAGACTTCCTGGAGGAGGAGAACACATCTAATTAGCCTCAGCTTCGCATCCTTCTTTGTCATCAGATATTTTATCACCGAGTGATCGGTATGGATGAATACTTTTGTTCCCAGTAGATATGCTCTAAATTTCTTCAATGTAAATATTACCGCAAGCAGCTCTTTTTCTGTGGTGATGTAGTTAATCTGAGATAGATTTAAAGTCTTACTTGTATATGCGATAGGATGCAGTATTGTATTTCTCTTCAATGCTAGCACTGCTTCCATCGCATACCTGTTTGCATCGCACATTACTTCAAAGGGAAGTGTCCAATCTGGTGCGATCAATATGGGCACAGTCGTCAGTGAATTTTTTAAAATCATGAATGCGTTGTGGCAATTATCATCAATGTCAAATTTCCTATCGGCTTTCAACAATGCACTCAGCGGTCGTGCTATGTTTAAGAAATCATTAACAAAACATCTATAAAATCCGGTATGCCCCAGCACAATGCCCTCCTTCACGATAAAATGGCATTTCTCCCATACGAGGTTTGTTGCCTCACATATTTTCAATATCTGCTCTAGATTTGCAAGACAGACTTTGTATATGTGCCCATATACAGCGAAGTCGTCCATGAATATTTCAATAAAGTCTTCAAGATATTCTGAAAAGATAGCCATCATGCACCTTTGGAAAGTGCTCGACGCATTGCAGAGGCCGAACGGCATGCGGCGAAAAGCAAAAGTTCCATATGGGCAGCTGAATGTGGTCTTTTCCTAATCTCGGGAGCAATTCATGATCTGATTATAACGGCATACCCATCCAAAAAAGCAGTAGAAGTCATTTCAAGCAAGTCGAATCCAGCATTTGGTCAATGATTAGTAAAGGGAAATGATCTTTCTTCGTTGCTGCATTCAGCTTCCGGTTAGTCCATGAAATATGCCATCTAGTGACGGTCCTTTGCGGTATTTAGCTCGTTATTTGAATTGGGGACTATCGTCACCCATATTTTTTCGCACGCACTGTAACGGGTTGACCCACATGCCTGTCTTGCTATCGGATAGATTTATGCCCGCATCTAACCACTTGATTATCTTCTTCTTAATGACCTCTTTCATTGCAAGGTTGAGTCTGCGCTGATGTTCGATCGATCCCTTATGGTTTTCTTCGAGACGAATTCGATGCATACAGTATGAGGGGCTAATTCCTCAAATGGGTTCGAGTGTCCAGCCAATCGCTCGTATGTATTTTCTCAAAATGCTTAGTAGCACATTCTCTTGGTCTTCATTAAGTTCAGAGGAAATAATTACCGAAAGTTTCTCATTCTGCCCCAGAAATGCATACTTTAGGTGGTTAGGTAAGGTCTTCAGCTCTATTATTGGTGGTTGTTTTAAGGACGGTTGCGTTGTTTTTATTTCTCCATTTATTATCGGCTCTCTTCTTGGGTTGTGATCATCTCATCTTCCTCGTTTGTTTTTTCTATGATCGCATTACATGCAACAATGGATGCGCTCGCATCCTCATCTTCGCTTTCGTCTTCAGTTTTGTCTCCTTCATTCAAACTCTGGTCGTCGTCAGATTCATTCAGGTCTTCTTCGTTAGGATACTTCATGGCACAGATGATGTCGAACTTGAGCTTCTGTCCATTTACGCTCAAGGTGATCTCTCCTTTATGCACATCAATCTGGGCACGACCTGTTGATAAAAATGGTCGCCTCAGGATGATGGGCACATCCTTGTTGGCTTTTTAATCTAAGATTATAAAGTCGACTGGTAATATAAATTGTCGGTTATAACCAGCACGTCTTTCACCTTCCCCTCTAGATGCACCAGAGATCTATCTGCTAGTTGAAGAGTCACGGTCGTGGGTGCAAGTTGCCCCACATTCAGCTGCTTCAAAATTGACAAAGGCATTAAGTTGATGCTGGCTCCAAGGTCACACAATGCTTGCCCGATGTACAATCCTCCAATGGAGAAAAAATATCGTAAAGCTCCCAAGATCGTGCATCTTTGGTAAGATTATGGATTTCGAGCTCTGCGTCAAAGTCACCGTTGCAAACTTACCAGTACCTCTCTTCTTGGTCACCATATCCTTAAGAAACTGCGCATATACGGGCATCTCCTCAATCGATTCAATGAACGAAATATTAATATGCAATTGTTTTAACATAGTCATGAAGCGTTGGTATTATACCTCGTCATTCTTCTTCTTTCTGAGTCTCTGTGGGAAAGGTGGCAGCTGTACTCTCACGGTCCCCTGTTCTCTTGGCTATGAGGTGGATGCAATCTCGGGCTCTATCGCTTATTTTTCTCCTTTTTTTCGAGTCTCCGCAATCTCAGGTCCCAATGCAATTGGAGCAGTCTGGCTAGGCTCCTTCTTCTCCCCTACCACCGTCTTTCCACTCTGCAATGTCACGACTTGGCACTGCTTTTTAACCATTTCCCCTAGGTTGCATGGGAGTTCTATTGAACTCGGCAGGGCCCCTTGCGGTCTATTCTTAAGTTCACTCGCAATCTGGCCCATCTGTAGTTCCAGGTTGTGGATAGATGTCGCCGTTTTGAAGCACAATTTCATTCTTCTCATATATTGCTTCAACAGACTTTCTAAGGAGGAAGATTGTGGGGGTGATAACTTGTGAAAATACAAGTTATTTATGCTGTCTTATTCAAATATTGCGGCCAAAAGAGAGAAAATATGCTTCGATTGTATGAAAATTAGCTAAGAAATACAATAATAATAAATTATCGAAAATACACCCACTAAGACCATTAAGATGGTAGAAAAGGATATTTCAAGTCTGTTTTGCAGGAAACCAAGCTACCACTTGCGATCAAGGCTAGGAGAGAAACTGAGCAACGCATCTCCGTCGCATTGCGCCTGTCAAATAAATACTGAAGAGATGATCAACGCAATGACGGCGCAATACGACTGTCGATCCAGAGTTGAACTTCAACCGCATGCGTTAATAAAAACAACACCGCATGCGGATACATGATCGAAAAATGCAAATGAGCAACGCAAACGCGGAGGATTGTAACATGTGGACAACTAACTGTTGTGCATATTCGACGGACTGATTGCATAATAGAAGGAATATTTATTCCACCATTTTCGGAATTTCTATAATAATAAAGTGGGGACCACAAGTCAGAGAGTTAAAGCCTTCAGCCTATAAATACCCTCATAGAATTCACTGAAAAGATATACTTGATAATTAATACAAGGCTATTGAGAGAAAGTTGATCTGAGTGTTGATCGAAGGAAATCCGAGAAGAGAAGAGACAAGGCCGAGAGGTGAGTCTCAGTGTAATTCTGCAAATTCCCCGCCGAGAAGCTCTGTACTTAGATCCCTTCTACCGGTTGAGCAAGCCTATGAGGGAAGGTCATCCTTCCATTCACTCCATCAACACCGGCAAGCGATTCTCCATTCTAAATCTGTGCCAAGACATTGGCATTTATTTGTATTTATTTCTAACTTTCATTCATCAATTGTATTTCATCTTCTCAATCTCTTCATTCACAACCATGTATCAGACGCTAAATAGTATTATTGAATGTCTGGATCATTTCCATTTCCACTTTTCTGTCTATTTCCGTTCCTCCATAAATCATTTTCTCCATGAAGATTTCTAAATCCCTTGGTGATTAATATGAATTAAACAAGTAATTTAATCTGTGCTAAAGAAATAAATATGTTTAGCTACAGCATACTAGACGACATCTTCACCTGTGAGAGCAGAAATGAAAATGCCATTCTGATCTGTCAAGAGAAGGTTAGAAGAATGCGTTAACTAAAGCAAGAAGTACTTCTAGAGATGGAAGCAATCTTGCGTTCACTATGTTTGTCCCTGTTTCACCACAGAGATGTAGGCACGCGGCCGATCACCGAGAGGTGTACGCCAAGAGAAAAGCGGAACCATACTTATGCCTTTAACGCAATTAAGGAAATTGCGATGTTTGTACTAATTATCTTTTCTCTTTCTACTTCACACATAGGACTTGCCCCCGTATAACACAATCTTTGTATATTCTTCACAGTCAGTCTCAACCTCAGTATCTTGTATCATGAAACCTGTATCTTGTATCATCATAGCTTAGGTTTATTTTACCACACTTTACCTTTATCACAATTTACTCAGTGTATCTACCGCATAATCAATCTTTTCTCAAATCCTCCGCATACGTTTTATATCGCAAACAACAACCCAAAACAACTCTTTGATTTATTGGTTACCGCAAAGTCTTCTTAAAAATTATCACCGCATACCATTTTTCCTAGTCCCTGAGTTCGACCCTGGGCTTACCAAGAAACTCAGTAGGGTTTATACTTGGATTCTGCTGAGAGAACTTGTTGCTCAATGCATTCCCATCACCGCAATTCATTTCATTAATTTCACCACATAAAATAACACATAAAAAAGGTATACGATCGTTTAGCTAAATCGATACACTGTACGATCATTTAGATAAGCTATCTGATTGTGTAGGAAACAGTGTGTGATCGATTAGCGCGAGGTGGACGATCGTTTAGGTAGAGAAAAGCTATCGTATAGTCTCTCGAGCCAGCGTGCTTTCGAATTCTCTTGGACAACCTAATGACGGACGGTCAAAATGAAAACCTTTTTCATTTTTATTCATCGGTTACATTAACCGACGCTCCTCACTAACCCACATTCGAACGTGAAAATTGGCTTAATTATCATATAATTAACCAATTAATTAATTAGTAAATATAATCATATTATATTTTTATCCTATAATTTGATATCACATATCTATTATAGTATTTTCTCCTCTACTTGATATAAATTATATTTATATCTAATTTCCTCCAAAATAATGTATCTCATACATTTAGCCAATTATATCATATATAATTAACCAATCCAATTATATCATATATAATTGAACTTCCTCTTGTCAATTTAAACATTTCAAATTAACCCAAACACTGGTTCTCGACTTTATCCAAGCTACCTAGGGGACCTAATAGACTTGTGGCTCGAAGCTCCAACGGTCTGTGAATAGCTGACTAAACTCTTTAGCCACGAGATCCACCATCCGTTAACTATCAGGCATTCCACTAAAGTCCAACAGTTGAACTCTTCTTATCATAGATATATTTTTGTGTCCATCAAATATAACCAATCATGAGTAGGATGACCCTTCACAGATGCTCATAAGTACAGTTGGGCCAAATTACCGTTACGCCCCTATAGTTACATCTCCCTCCTTAAGTAGCACTGATTCCTCTAATGAAAAGTACAACATAGTTCAATTATGTGTGAACACATCTCGAGCCAAAAGAAGGTGTATGGCGCCACATCGTTCAAATCTCGGAATCAGCCTTTAAGGAGCTATCTATTTGCTACCCCTGCCTCGAGGAAGGAGTGAATTCCATCTCTTATAGCAGAGTTTCAAGCCCCCAAATAAGACGAACTTCCAAAATGGTAGGTTTGAATCGGCAAACTGGCCGCTCGCACCAATACAAATCAAAGGACCGCACTCAATAGCAGAAGTTCCCAACTCACATAGGATTGAGGTCATGTTACCTATGGTCATCCTAGTGAAGTGAAGTCTCTGTCATGAATGGTGTTATATAACGAAACGCTAACATTTCGTGGTCAAGTCTTATACAAACTCTTTATATAGGACGCCCTCGCTCGCATGTCCCCAACATTAATGCTACGGGATACGGGGTAAATGCTGCAAAACTGTTGAGAGAAAAGGCTGAGCTGAGTGCTTAAGTGAAGAAATTCAGGAAGAAGATAAGATAAGGCCAAGAGGTGAATCTAAGATCTAACCTGCCAAACACTCGATGAAAAACTCTGTGCAAAGATCCCTGCTACCGGTGGAACAAGCCTGAGAGGGAAGCTCTTTCTACCATCAGATCCATTCTATCCGTCAAGCAGATCTCCATCGAATCAGTGCTAAGACATTGGGACTTGTTTGTATTTGTTCTATCTCTTTCATTGTTGTATTTCACTTTCTCATTCTCTTTTCATTCACACACCATGTATCAAATGCTTAATAGAGATATTAAATGTTTCGATAGCTTTCATTTATCATTTTCTGTCTATTTTTGTTCACCCGTTAATCATTTTCTTCATGATGTCTTCTTAATTTCCTAATAAGCATTATGAATTAACTAAGTACTTAATCTGTGTTAAAGATATAAAATGCGTTTAGCTAAGGCATGCTAGACGGCATCTTTACCTGTGAGAGCAAAAGTAAAGATGCCATTCCGACCTATCAAGAGAAGGTCAGAAGAATGCGTTAACTAAAACGAGTAGTACTTCCAGACATGGAAGCAACCTTGCATTCATTACGTTAGTCTCTATTTCACCACAGACATGTGGGAGAGTGGTCGATCACTGAAAGGTATATGCCAAGAGAAAAGCGGAACAACATTTGTAGCTTCAACGCAATTGAGAACTTGCGTTGTTATATTCTTTGTCTTTGTCTTTCTTTTCTATTCATAAGACTTGCCGCCGCATTCCACGTCTTTGCACAACTTTCACAGCCAGCCTTGACCCCAGCATCTTGCAACATGAAACCTGTATCTTGTATCATCTAGCTTAGGTTTTTTGTATTTCATTTTATTATCGCATCTTTACTGCTTTACTTTATTTTATCACAATTTATATACCTGTACAAACACATTTTTAAAGATTGAAAACCTGGTCGCATATATCATGAACATACCACAATAACTCAAATTAGTCCCCGTGTTCGACCTCGGATCACACCGAGAAACTCGCGGTGGAATTACACTTAGTTCTATCGTAAGGAAACTTGTGACAACGCATGGCATACTACGTGAACACCCATCATTAACGCATATCTAGCAGTAGTATTGCATCATTTCAAGCATAGAACACCATCAATCATACCTATCAAAATCTGCATTACACCTTGTTTTAGAGACACTATGGATGCAGTCCACTTTGTAGTTAGTACAAACGATGTGATCCTAAATCATTCATATAGAGATATGTGAGTGGGGGCATCCTATGCAATGAATTTGTATAAGGCTGGACCACGACTTAGTCACTTTTACTTTATAACGTCGTTTACTGTTTAAAACTGACTAATTCAAATTTGATGACCTAGGTAACTCGATCTCAATCCTGAGCTAACTATGAACTACTGTTTATTGGGGATTATCCTTCGATCTGCATGGGTGAGAGCAGCTCAACAGCGTTGGCTCAATAAGCCTCCCATTTCAGGGGTAAGACCGGGTAAATAACTGAGAACATAAGATGCAAGACGGATTTCACTCATACCCGTCTCTAGTGGTAGTAGATAGGTTGTTCTCTTAAGTGCTAACTTCGGAATTAGAACAAGGGGTCCCACCTCTTACTAGGTTGAAAGGGACTCGATTTGTTGGTTTGACCACAAATCAATTGTTCTTTAGAGGTTCAGTGGGACTGAAGGAACAAGAAGTGTTCTAGGGGGTAAAACAGTATTTTGAGCCAGCCAAGACCATGAACAACCTGTGAAAGATTGACTTACTTGTTATGGTTATATCAGATGGACAGAAATATATCTACAGTGAGGGGGGTGCAACTACGGGACTTTAGTGGAATGATCTATTAGTTAACAAATGTTGATTAATTAGGTTAAAGAATTTTACAGGTTAATCTCGGATTGTTGGAGCCCATGATCTGTAGGTCCATTAGGTCCCCTTGCTAGCTCATATGGATTAAACTTAGAACAGTATGTTGGATTACTTTGAATTATTCAAATTAAGAAAAAGAATTAAAATCGACAAGTATATGCGATATCGCTATCGATTTTTTGTATGGCGCTCTATATTGAAATGTGATTTGAATTTCGAAAATATAAATGTGGATTCATGTTCAGGAGGTCAAAATTAGTCAAGAGGGTCAAAACTATAAAAAGTCAAAGGGTTGGCTTTTTCGCTAAAAGTCAAAGTTTGACTTTGACCAAATAGAAAAAGACCATTTTGCCCTTGACTGAGAGTTAGTGGAATTATCCAACATTTTTGTTGGAAAATCCCACTAACTAAAGTGGACTATGTGTAAACATTATAAAATGACACATAACCCACTTTAGTTTAGTGCTTTGTGAGGTGTTGAATTTTTGTGAGTTTTTACATGCACTAGATGCATGTAATTATTTAATAAAAAGAGGTTTTTGAAATCTTTTTCTCTTCTTCTTGAATTTTTTTTTCTCTTTTTGGTTTCCAATAATTCTCACCAAAATTTCTCCTTTCTTTCACACATTAACCTTGAACCACAATTTCTTCCCCTTTTCATTCCTTCATTCACCGGGTCCCACAACCCGGTTTTGAGTTCAGAGAATAGCGGGTAAACTCTAGTGGTGGTCCGGAAGAGTTTGGGTCAAGATTCAGCGAGGAAAAGCTTTTTTCGGGAGCTACAAAGGTTGTACTCTACTCCTTTTTAATTTACTGTTTTTCCTATTTTTTGCATGTTTTTTTTCTTTTAATTAAAAGCAATTAGAGTGTAATTAGATCCTTATTCCACTGCGTATGTCTCGTGCTCCATCAATTGGTTTGTGGTAAGGGAAATAAAACAAGTAACTGAGTAAAATTACAAGATAGGACACGAGACTTTAAGGCATTAACCCCAACAATTATCTCATGGTCGGTGGGCATTACCTCATGTTTCTAATTTAGTACATCTGATATACTTGCTAAGATATAAGCTTGGGGTTTTTCGTTAGCCCTAACCCACCGATCATAGATGTCCCGAACATTTTAGTTTGTTGTTGTATTGGGAACCGGAGGACATTCATCTATCAACAAAAACCTCAAATCATCCATAACTAATATCGTATTAATGTTGGATTTCCAGTTTGAATATCCTTCTCTGTTAAACTTATCAGAAGCAAGCAGTTGTATAATTGAATTCGACATTGCTGAAAAAAATTAAACAAATTCTATTAAACTTATGCATCTAAATCCAATTTTAGCAAATAATAATGAAGTACCCAAAAAATCTTTATTTATTTGCAACGATACTTTAGTGATTTAGAAAAATTACTACCATGGGGCAGTCAACAATTCCCTCACTGAAGTGAGATAATTGTAGACCAAATACTATATCAGAATAACTCTTTATTCCTATAGTTCTTTTGGTTATCATTTTCGGTTAAGATCTTTACTAACGATTAGTAATTCTTATAAGTGTGACCTGCCATTTTCAAATTTTATAGAACGGTATGAATATACCCCCAAGATGGAAAATGATAACTTGTAGAAATATAAGTTATTTATACTACCTTATCTAGATATTGCGGCCAAAAGAGAATAAATATGCGCCAATTGTATGAAAATTAGCTTTGAAATACAATAATTATAAATTATCACAATTACACTCACTAACATATTTCAGATGGAAGAAAAGGAGATTTTACTCTGTTTTGCAGGAAACCAAGTCACCGCTTGCGCTCAAGGCTCAAGAAGAACTGATCAACGCATCTCTGTCACAATGCGCCCGTCAATCAACAATGAAAAGACGATTAACGCAATGACGGCGCAATGCGACAGTCGATCAGAGCTGACTTTGAACCGCATGCAGTAATAAAAACAACACCGCATGCGAACTCACAATCGAAAGATGCAACTAAGCAATGCAAAAGCGGAGGATTGAGACACGTGTACAACTAACGGTTGTGCAGAATTGACGGTCTGATTGCATAACAGAAGGAATAATATCCTTCCATCTTCGGAATTTCCATAACAACAAGTAGGGACAACAAGGCCGGAGTCAAAGATCCTCACCTATAAATACCCCATAGATTTTAGATAAAAAAATATGCTACTGGATACGGGGTTAATTGCTGCTAAAGTGTGAGAGGAAAGGTTGAGCTAAGTGCTTAACTAAAGAAATCTGGGAAGAAGACGAGACAAGGCCAAGAGGTGCATCTCAGTTCTATTTTGCCAAATACCTATTGAGAAGCTCTGTGTTGAGAACCTTGCTATCGATTGAGCAAGCCTGAGAGGGAAGCTCATCCATCTATCTGATCCATTCAATTCGGCAAGCAGATCTCCACTCGAATCGGTGCCAAGACATTGGCACTTGTTTGTATTTGTTCTATCTCTTTTCATCATTGTATTTCACCTTCTTTATCTATTCATTCACACTATGTATCAAACGCTTAATAGATATATTAAATGTTTCGATTGCTTTCATATCCCATTTTCTATCTACTTCCGTTCCTCCGTTAATCACTTTCTCCATGATGTCTTCCTCATACCCTGGTAGTTAATATGAATTAAATGAGTACTTAACTTGTGTTAAAGAGGTAAATGTGTTTAGCTAAGGCATGTTAGACGACATTTTCACCTGTGAGAGCAGAAGTGAAGAAGCCATTCTGATCTATCGAGAGAAGGTTAGAAGAATGCGTTAACTAAAGCGAGTAGTAATTCCAGACATGGAAGTAACCTTGCATTCATTACGTTCGTCTCCGTTTCACCACAGACATGTGGGAGCACGGCTGATCATTGAAAGGTGTACGCCAAGAGAAAAGCGGAACTGTACTTATAGCTTCAACGTATTAAAGAAACTTGTGCTGTTTATATTAGTTATCTTTCTCTTTCTGTGTTGTACATAAGACTTGCCGCCGCATTCTATGTTCTTTGCATAACCTTCACAGCCAGCCTGGACCCCAGCATTTTGTTTCATAAAGCCTGTATCTTGTATCATCTAGCTTAGGTTTACTGTACTTATTTTATTATCGCATTTTTTTTACCGCTTTTCTTTACTTTACCGCACTTTTATATACTTGTACAAAACACACTTTAAAGATTGGAAAACCTGGTCGCATATATCACAAACATACCACAATAACCTCAAATAGTCCCTGTGTTCGACCTCGGATCACACCGAGAAACTTGCGGTTGAATTACACTTTGTTCCAACGTAAGGAAACCTGTGACAACGCATGGCATACTACAAGAACATTCATAATTAACACATATCTAGAAGTAGTATCACATCATTTCGAGCATAGCATAGCATATCTTTTTAGCATCAATCCTAGCATTCAACAAAAGACAATACCCAAGACGGAACTATAAGACCTTATTCATTACTAAAGCTTGGGTTGTTCAAAATCCTATGTTATAACCCTTCGTGGGGATCGTCGTGGTTAACGACTAGCTAGTGCGGCCTAAAAATGACAGCAGGCTCAACATAGGAATCTCATAATTCAAACTAATGGAGGAGACCGTAGGATAATGTTGACACATTTCTTTCACCCACTTACTATAAACTACTTCCCCCATTCACCTTGTTGTTGACCCATGCAAACACTTCCCGAATGGAGTAGTCACAGTAAAAGCGACACGAAGCCGAGCATAGATCTCACGGCGTGAACTCTTAAAGACGTCAGAGCTAATAACTATATATCTAATATATTGTTAATCTCCCACTGAAATGTTCATAAATGTTTGGGTATCTATTTACTTAAGTTTAAAAATGACTAACTTTTAAACAACCTAAGTCTATATCATTGTCATCCAAGTATAACTTTTATATTTTGATATAACCTTACAAGGTCTAAGTGTTTAAACCAGTTTTAAACTTAAGACCACTCACGCAAGCTCATAAAATGAGTTGACAACGATCAATAATTCGGTTATAATCCCCAGGTAGGAGGTGTTACGTAAATTGTCAACTTAAGTACCCCTAACCTTAGACAGTTTATGAACCGATTTGAGTTTGTAACCAAATTTTATAAGGTAGCAAACAACAGTTAAAACTAGTTGTTAATCTAAGTGAGCATGTTGTGTATCTTTGTTATGGATTTTAAAGTCTAATTTCATTTTATAACAACTTACAAAAATTAGTCATGTTAAACATCCACAACATACATCAAAGGCATTCATCATTCAATATAACATTTATATTAAAAGAAACCCTATATATGCATATTATATATTATAAAAATTTATAACACACTTTTAATGCATGTGTTCGTTAATTTCGTGATTCGAGTTTAGGAGTGTATTGTATAAAGTAATCAGAAAAATAAGTGCAAATGTGAATAATCGATGTGTTTATGATGCGTTAGTGATGCGGATGCGTTAGTGATGTGCAACAGGACGCATGACACTCCTCTATAGACGTTCAAGTTTTCCTGACTCACATCCAAGTATAAATCCAACTCAGGTTCCTGGTAAGTCCAGGGTCGAACTCAAAGATTCAGATTAAAGCTAACGCAGACCTTGTATTGTAACTGTTGTAGAAATATCCTAAGTGAATGTAGAAATGAGTTATTTACACTAAATTGTTGTGTGTGTGTGCAAGAAGATACAAAAGGGTCAAGTAGAGGATAAGGGGTCGTGTGGAAAATGAAGTTTGATGCATTGCGTCGATCTAAGTTAGATGAACACGAACAAGAATATGATGCGAATGAGATGACTTGTTTATCTCCGTTTATGCGTTAGACTCTATTCGGCACTTCTCAATGCGAATATCATACAATACCTATCTCTAGGATGTATGCGTCAATCACAAGATGCAATAAAACACCAGTGCGTCTATCTCTAGATGTACTCGCGTTTCTAACTTGATGCTAGCTTACTTATTCTCTTGAATAATTTAAGCTAAAGCTACTTTTACCAATTGATTTAGTTGGCTTAAGCGTTCAAAATGGAATTTTGCATGAAGTTATAGATGCATCCAACATAAAACAAGAAATAAAAATTGGTGAAGTATGATAGATCAAATATGTGAATTTATAAAGAAACTGAATGTCTTTACAAAACCAACACTTAATCAACTGAGAAGATGAAAAAGGTAAGTAGGATGAAATGAAAGGAGTCAAGTCGCATAGTACGATCTCTTATCCTTTTTGCCTCAATTCAAGTTCATGTACAACCACTTGTGGAAAAATTAGAAGAAATGTCTCTCTCGAGCTCAACTTTCTCTGCTCCTTGATCAGCGATGGTGGTGGTTCTCTTCCCTCTTGTTTTTCTCAGCACCACAGCACAGCTCTACGATCTCAAAATTTCATAATTATGCAATGAGCTAAAAGATCTAAGATTCAAGCTTCAGCTTTTGATCTGGTGGGATTTCTTCTATTTATAGGCGTCGGTCTTCTTCAACTAGATAATGGGTAGTATTAAATTCCATACCATGGTCAACCGCCTGACACTCAGATGCTTTTTAGACGTCGCCCACTGCAGATGACCATGCTTGCAAGTGGTGAATTGACACAAACAGCCTGAATCAATGAATCTTCCTTGCGTCGAATCCCTCCAACGCATGCCCCATGCGTTATACTTTGCCTGCGACACTTTTCCTAATCATGCATTAGACTTTATTAAGATCTTGCAATATCATGCATTAATGTCGTAGTACTTTAGCAATAAACATTCTTTTGTATGAGCTTGATTGTGTTCGAGTAATTCCATGCGTTTTCTCTAAAAATGATGAGATTTTATCATTAAAGACCCTAATTGTTCCAACTTTTGAGCCACAATAATTTGTATTTCTACAAGTTATCACACCCCCAAATTTGAATAATGCTTGTCCTCGAGCATTCCACAAATAATTCTTTGTTATCTCCATTGTCTTTAGTGTGCAGGGTTGAGACTGGAGTTTGGAAATGTAATGCAAGTTGATTCTTTTCTAAAAGGAAGAATGTTTTATTTCAGGTGCAGCAAGCTTTTCGTCAAAAACTCCTTTCGTTTCTCAAAACATTCTCATTTTTTCTAAACCAACAATGCATTAGATACTTATTTAAAATAGATATCGGTTAAAAGAAAAAGTATAAATCTTCGATTACCCATGCGTTGTTCCAGGTGTCCCACTTTCGTTCTAGCTTGCCCCCACGGGTGTCATGCGAGCATCTAACTACTGGTGAGAACCCTTCACAACTAAACTCATATCTAGCATGCATGCATTTCAGGATACAACTTCTTTAAACTAGAGAGAGAGGAGTTCTGGGATGTTAATGCGTTATTTTATTGAATGGAAATATGGATGATATGCGTTGATGGATTGCGTTGTGCACTCAAGTTTCCCCAGCGGAATTCAAGTGTAAATTCCCCTGAGTTTCCTAGTAAGTCCAGGGTCGAACACAGAGACTTGTGAAAATAGTTGTGTTGGTGATTCTTATGAAAATTTGCGGTAACCAGTTAACTAAATAAATCGTTGGGTTGTTGTTTGCATTGATGAAAATAAATGATGAATGCGGCAGAGTTCGAAAAGAGTTGGTAAACGGGAAATACGATTAATATGTGGTTAACGGGTTGAAAAAAGTTTCGGCTAACACTCCCTAGAATCTGTCTCTTATACACATCTAGATGTGTATAAGAGACAGGTCCAGGGTCGAACACAGAGACTTGTGAAAATAGTTGTGTTGGTGATTCTTATGAAAATTTGCGGTAACCAGTTAACTAAATAAATCGTTGGGTTGTTGTTTGCATTGATGAAAATAAATGATGAATGCGGCAGAGTTCGAAAAGAGTTGGTAAACGGGAAATACGATTAATATGTGGTTAACGGGTTGAAAAAAGTTTCGGCTAACACTCCCTAGAATACGTCCATGCTTTGCGATCATGCAACATGCATACAACAGTAAACCACCTCTCGGCGTGAATGCTACGGCTTCTAAGGCTAGAACACATGCGATAAATATGCGATAAGTCTATAAGGTTTACACATAAACCTCTATTTCTATTTATGCGATGACAACATGACATTCACACGAATATGCGACCACATAATATCATTCCCATTCCTAGGATGCATGCGATGCAAGTTGACAAACAAAGCTTATCTCTAAGTCCCTATCTCTTGTTCATGCAAGCCTAATCTTGCTCTTTAGAGTCCAGATTCTAACCTAGCTTTCTCGAGACATTAGGTTCTGTCTTTAGATTCTCTCTCGAGTAACTCTAAAGGGTATTTTGCACAACAAGACAATCGCAAGTAATGAACTTCTTAGGTCAAGTTAACTTAGTTCTTCTCAACCCATTCAACTAGTTTAGCTACTCATGTGTATTAAGAGAGTGAGCAGATGTAGAAATAGAACTTCCATTGAATAAATATGAGATGAAGTACCAATAACAATGCAAGTATAGTAAAGAGCCTGGAGTAATTTCTTGTTACTAGGCGTTTACACTATTTCTACTCGTGCTCCAAAGATATTCTCGCTCTTGCGAGAGTCGGCCCACTCTCTGCTCTTATGCCCCAATGTTCTCTCTCGAGCTGCCCTGGGCGATCTTCGGCGTCACCACTCTTCTCTTACTCCGCCGTAAAATGGAAAAGAAAACTATGAATAGAAGCACTGATGAATTTGTTAACTGATCAACTAATCGACTGCTTAACCCCTTCTTTGAAGAATGCATTCGGTATTTATAGAGTTTCCATGGTGAAAGGCGGCTTCTCTCTCTCGGTTGTATAGATGGGACAATTTTAATTCCTGACTGATGCGTCGGATAATTGTCACCGATAAAGCTGAATGTACTTTGTGACCGTTATCGGCTGTCAACTTAATTTGGATCTGACTGTCGTCACCTTTCTGTCCCATCGCTCTTAATTATCCTTTCATCCGGATGTGTCCACCATGTTGCGCTGACCAAGTTACTTTGATTCTTCTTGGGCAAATGTTTGCGAGCACGATCAACACAAAGTCTTGCGGTGAAGTTGCGCTCGACCAATGTATTCCTATGATCGGAATATATGCATTGCGTTAATGCATATTTTGCACAAAAATATAAAGATCAACTGCTCTAATGCGTTAGACGCATGCGACCACAATATTATAGAATTTATGCTTAATGGATGTAATTTAACATATTTCATCAACGCAATCCAACATTGTTTAAGAACTTAGTACTATGATAATGTGCATTTCTGCCCGTTATCAGACACATTGGTCTAGGAGACTTAACTTCGTTTTGGCTTACCCCCACGGGTGTCATGCGAGCATCAAACTACAACTAGATGGTTTTGCGAATGGAGCTCATTTGGTGTCCTAAAGGGATATCGGGCATGGCGGGGCAGCCCCGGGGCCCAATTTTTGTGCGCAAACTTTCCTACGGGCGAAAACGTGAAGATGTACCCAGGGGTTAAGAACGATGAAAAAAATTCGTGCACCAAACGGTTTTGCGAACGGAGCTCATTTGGTGCCCTAAATGGCTATTGGGCCCAGCAGGACAGCCCCAGGGCCTAATATTTGTGCACAAACTTTCTGGCGAGCGAAAATGTAAAAACAAACCCAGAATGAACCAAGTCAAACGATGTATCAAATCACACTAAGGAATTAGGGAAAGACAAGGCAAGTTGTTTCGCAAGTTTACAATTTAAGCAATGAAATGAGTAAAATTTTGAAATATTATTTAAATTTCCAGAAGGCACTAACTTGCAAAGTTTTTCAAAGGAAGCATGACCAAGACGTAGATGCCATTGATATATTGCAGAATCAGTGATAGATGTAGAGATGGATGGGGAAGCAAGAAGCTGAAGAGATGTGAGTTCAAACAATTGTTCCACTCTGCATTCCGTACCAACTATCTTTCTCATGTGCGGATCCTGAACCGGACAACTGTTAGGAGAAAAAGAAACATTTAGGCCATGACCGCAAAGTTGGCCGATAGAAGCAAGATTAATGTTTAGGTTAGGGGCATGATATGTATCTAGAAGAGTTTGGGTGGGTGTGACCATATTACCAATATGAAAGATAGTGATACAATTTCCATTAGTGGCATGAATGAAGGGAAGTGATGAAGCAGAGGTTAAGGAAGAGAGAAGTGAAATGTTAGAGGTCATGTGATTACAACAAACAGAATCGAGAAGCCAAGAACTACTTGATGTCATTGATAGTAATAAGAATAACCCCGATTAAACAAGTTGATAACACCAAGAAAACTAAATAGATTTGGCTTGAAAGATTGATCGATGATTAAGAAGAAAGGAGAACTTATTCTTAACTTCAAGATTTCGAACTCTCTACAATCTAATTGATCAAATTAAATTGAAAGTTCTAAAAATATGCACAAGAATACAAATAAAGCTTAAAACTTGAGAGAATAAACTCTAAGAATATTTCATTCAAATTCAAATTCTTGTTACCAAAATGTCAAAAATACATAAGTATTTATATTAATTGAAAAGACACTTTGAAAAGACATACCCTTTCACCTAATTGTTTAGATTAATCTAACACCTTTCAACTACCTCATAAATATAAATGCATGAAATTAAATTGGTACATAATTCATTAAAGATGTGAATGAATAATGAATTTTTAGATTCATTGTGACTTTTGGATGAAAAGTTGCCTTTTGATGCATGAAAGGATGTAACTCTTCAACTCTGTTGGGAAGTTTAGCTTGAAAGTAACTCATTTAATGCTTGGGTTAATCATTACCAATTAATTGCTTATCAAGATCACCTGCTTTACTAATTCTCGAAGGGTAGTGAGTGAAAACCTAGTTGGAGAAGGATCATTCAAGGAAAAGACAACAGAAGCAATAAATGAGGAATCAACTTTCAAGCTCCATGGTTGCATAGATCTACCTAACATGCAAGGTGGTAGAGAAGAGATTCATAATATTTCGCCATTAGACATGGGAACTAAAGCAATCAAATCAAACAATTCAAATGGGCCAAATTGCTGAATCAGACCGATTTCAATTGAACCAAACCGGTTAATAAAATGAACCGGACCAAATCGGTTTAACAAACTGAACCAGACCAGATGGAAATAGCTGAACCGGCCTTCTCCTTCGCATGAACACACAGAATGCGGGCGGTTGGCAACGCGAACAGAAATTTCAGACGAACGGATCTGGAGGTGAGCGGGTCTGAACGGTACAGAAGGAATCGGATCGATTGGGCAGCACAAACAGAGACTTGTAGCCGAATCAGGTCGGATATGGTCTCAGACGAATGACGATGCCCGAACAGGTCGGTGATGGATCTGGCGGATCTGTAACAAATCGACCTAGCTCGAGTGACGGTTGGACAGTGCAAACTAACCCACAAACAGATCGGAGAAGGTCCGGCGTCCTCAGATTTAGATTGAAACGATGAAGACGACCGCGGATCTGAACGGCACGGGATCTGGGCAGTAGCGGATCTGAACGGATCACGGACAAGATGACGGTGAGACTGAGGTTGACAGCGAAACTGTGGTCGACGATAAATCTGAAGTGAATGAACTGGACCCTCGACGGCGGTTTTGCAAAGCCCATGTTGATATATTGATATATTATTGATTAATCTTCATATTTACAATAAAGAATACACATTAAAAAAAAAAAAAAAAAAAAACCAATTCTAGCCACTAAATCAGCCTAAAAATTAAGATAATTTACAACAAATTTATATACGGTAACAGCCATTTGTAATAGTGTTAAGTTTAAATTTTAAAAATAAAACAACCAAATAGTTGTTGAACAAATTTATATACGGTAACAACCATTTGTAATAAGAAAATGTGGTTTTGGTTTGAGAATTAATTTAATTTTCTTTCATATCTTTAATGCCCACAGTATTGAAAGCTTCTTATCCTTGATCAATTTACACTTCTTTTTTTTTCTAATTCAAAATTCTATTTACCTTAATATAGAATTTATTATCTACTATTTGAATCTTAATCTTCACATTGTAATTTTTCAATTTTCTTTTTGGGCTTTTTTTTCTTAAATTACTTTGATTTCACTTTCATTTATTTCAGCGCAACTTTTCAAAAGAGTCATCTAAGCTCAAAACTATAGAGTTTCTATTAAATGAAAAGACACAGTATCACAAGCTAAAGAAAAAGAATAGGGAAAATTACTTTTTGGTCCTCAAGTTTTGAAGAATATGTGTCTTTGGTCCAGTCCCCAAGTTTATAAGAATAGATTCATTTGGTCTTTGAGTTTTTAATTCCAATGTTTATAAGAATAGATCAATTTGGTACTTAGTTTTCAAAATGTATCTTTTTAATCTTCGAATTTTTAAAAATAGATTTGAAAAGTCCCTCAGATAACTTTATACTATTATTTTGAATAACTATATTACATTTTAAATTAGAAGAATAATTTTTAAACATCACATCCTCTCTAAAACTGTTTTTTTCTAATTTTAAATATCATATAGTTATTTCTAAAAAAATAAAACAAAAAATACTTCAAGGACCTTTTAAACCTATTTCTATAAACTTGGGGACTAAAAAGATACATTTTGAAAACTTAGGGACTAAATAGACCTATTTTTATAAACTTGTGGACTACTAAGATACATTTTTAAAACTCAGATACCAAATGCACATATTCTTCAAAATTTGAGGACTAAAAGGATAATTTTATCAAAAGAAGGGAAACAAAAATAAGTAATCACACTTACGTTTGGGAGGCTTTCCGTTAAATCATGAATAATACAGCTCAAAGTACGAGACTTAGAAGCCAAAATGTGAAAAATGTGAGTCCTAAGCTCAGTAGGAATCAATAAATCACCTTTCGGAACTTGCAAATCCTCAAGAATAGGAATGTCAGAAGCCTTGGGAGAGCGGATGTTATGCACAATGTCAGGGACATGAGTACCTTGAAAAATCTTGACTCAAATTAAGAAACTTGGGATCAAGGCCAGAGGCATCATTCGGACCAAGAATGGCAGGGCACTGAGACAGCAAAATACTAGTGAATAAGTGTGGTAAACAGATAGGCAACTTGATAGCAAAGGAGTCAACATGTCGAAGAAACTGATTATACACAAACATACCAAAATCAAAAGTAGACAGAGTTCCAATATGATACAGAAGATTGGCCAGAGAAGGAGATAGATTGGACCTATGAGTCGAAGGACACCAATTAGCAATGCCAATTCAAAATAAAATAGCATACTTCACCCTGAAGTTAGAGTCGGACAATTGGTGAGATGGAGGCCACTCAAATCGAGTACCACCTGTAAGCTTAGCAATAAGATCCGATGTGGAGAGATGGGGTTCACAAAAAAGGAAGGGAATCAACACACCCAAGATAAACATTAATAAAGTAGGAGAAGTGGTGAAACACATGCCTATAATATGAGCCTTCTGATAATCAAGACAACTGGGATAATTGAACTTAGAAGGAAGATTGACAATGAACTCCCTCATCAATTGGGGATAAAAGGGACTGAGGTCCACAATAGTCTTGAGTAGCAACACGCTGAAAAAGGTCCATAATTTCCAAACAAGGCTTGGTCTGGTCAAACAAAACCTTCAGCAATACATCGCTGCACCACATATTTCGATCTACGAACATTCTCCTCACTATTAAAGGATATCCCATCAATAGGAACAGTAGAAATGTTAGGAGGAATTTTACATTGTCAACTCCTGTACGAGGCTTGTCCTTGATAAAGGCCATGTCTTCTTCAGTGCTAGAGTCAGAGATCTGCATAAAAGATTCTAATTCAGAGTTAGGGCTCTTCTTCTTAGGGGAAGTTCCTTTTGAACTTGTACAAGTAGAAGGACCACAGTCAGCAGACACATCCACAGAGGCCCTCTTCTTTAGCTTGCCCAACTATGTCAATTTCCTCTGATGATAATATTCCTCTTGCTCGTTATCATCAGAGGAAATTGACATAGTCCTTTCGAAGGAACTCGAGCCAGAAACAGATTAACCAACATCAGAATCAACAGAGGAGGAAGAAGCCAAAACCTGATAACCTGTACTAGAAGAGAGGCAACTGAAGAGGACCCTGTAGAACTATGCTCAGAGCGAACTATAGAATCTCCCATGATAAGAGGAATGTCAGTAACTTCTAAAATAACATTAGAATCCTTCTCAGCAGCAGCAGAAGAGAGAAGGTTAGTAGAAACCAGTGCACCTTTTTCAACAACAGGTGTACTTAATAGGCTCTGTCATCAGCAGAACTCACGGGAAGCTAAACATCAGCAAGGGAAACATCCATACTGACAAAGGTCGCGGGAACAAAGATGTCACTTTTCAGAACAGACTCGGCTTCTAAGTTAAAAGCAACCACAGGCACAGAGGTACTATCATTTAACTACCTATGCATGGTCAGAGGAGGGTCAATTTTAGGCATGGAAATAGATAGAGAATGAACCTCAGTCACATCATTTTCAGCATTTTTTACATTAGAGCCATCCCACAGAACCATAGTAAGAGGGCGAATGTCAAGAGCCTTCAACTGACCGGAATCTCCAACATGCAAGGAAAGTTGAACAATTGGCACATCTTTAGTAGAATCCCTCAATCCCTAGGATGAGATAATAGAAGTATTGGGATTGATACCCTAAATCTCGTGAGTTTTGTAGTTTGTAATTGTAATGTACAAACTTTTTATTTTATTTAATAAAATATGAGATGTTTTATTCGACATTTAGTAAAATTAACTCACAAACCAATAAATTAACATCCAAGGTTATCTTTTGTAGCTTAAACTGAAGAAACCCGATTAAAGGTCCTTCAGTAGAAGCAGATCATTTTCAATTAGCTTTTTACTTCATTCTAACCATTCTCTTGCTGGAAGTATGAATATCACTCCGAGTGTTCACCATGAGGTACTGTAGACTCAAGGAAGAAATATAGGGTGACATGTGAACTCAATGTGATCGAAAAAATAGGGTAAAAACCAACACCACAATCATTTAGAAATTGAATTGTTAATGGAGAGAGAAAAAAATTAAATTCAAAGGGAAAACCACATTATATGAAATATTGTAAGAATTAATTATGGGTTGGAAAATTTGAATTTTGGCCTTAATCTTTCCACTTACCAAAATAGAAATTAATTGCTATAAATCAATTTTGCAAAGCCCAAGAGCAACACGCAAGGATTCAAACTAAAAAGCATCCAACGGTTTGGGAAAGATGTCAGCAAATTGTTTATCAGTATTGATATATTCAAAAGATATAACCTTAGATTCAAAAAGTTCTCTAATGAAGTGGTGTCTGATATCATGCGCTTAGTCCTGCTATGCTAAACATGATTTTTGGTAATGTTAATAGAACTCATGTTGTCATAAAACAAGGTCATGACATCTTGGATAACATCATACCCATGAAGCATCTGTTTCATCCAAAGAAGTTGGGTGCAACTATTACCAACAACTATATATTCAGCTTCAGCAGTAAACAAGGAAACACAATTCTGCTTCTTATTGAACCATGATATTGTAGGATTGTATCAACAACAGTGGAAGCATAATGATCATCTAAGCACTCAATTGGCAAAATATAAAGCATACTCTTGCAGAAAACGAGTTTCAAGACATACCTCTTGTAGAACTTCTTCAAAGCTCCTTCTCCAGCTGCAATCTTCTCCAAATCTTATTGCAGAGCACCTCAAGATCTTCCCCACTATTCTCTTGGTGCTCTAGATTGAGTTGTGGGACTCAAAATAAGCTTGAATCAAGGGATGAAGGAGAAAAGCTCACTGCAACAACCTTGTTGAAGAACCCTTTCTTCAACTCGAATTTTCTCTAAGATTCTCTATAGATTGCACGCCCACTCCTCATGTTGCATAAGACACCCCCACTCCTCATGTCATAACATGTACGAATTAGGATCACATCGTATGTAGCACTTTACAACTCTTTGTAACAACTACAGAGTAGGCCGCATCCAATGGTGTTACCAGAATAAAGAACACAACCTTATTCATGTACCATAGATCATTTTGACTATTTACTCCAACCTGATCCACTCTTATGTCTCCACATAAAGTTCAAGTACTCATACAATAGTCATGGGTCTTAGCTTATTGGATTTAGACTATCATACAGTTTATGAAATCAATAACAAGTTTATTGATTATAGAAAATGTTTATTATTTTACAAACTGCAAGTTTTAGGACATAAAACCCAACAGATATGAGATTGTTTCCTAGGAAGAAACATCCTTCGAAGGTGCTTTTTCTATCTTCTGAATTTCCAGCCCAGTCAGCATCACGATATTCTACAAGAACTTTATTAGTATAAGAGGAATAAAGAAGACCATAATCCACTATACCACTAATATATTTGAGAATCCGTTTAGCACTTGTTAGTAGTGTTGGGGTTGATGCTCTAAATCTCTTAGGGTCCTATAGTTTCTAAATTTTGTATGAACAAACTCTTATGTGATTAATAATATATGATATTTTTATTCACTTTGTCTATAAAATATGTGATATTTTAGTTGCATTAACCACAAACCAATAAACTAACATCCAAGGTTATCTTGTAACTTAAACATGTATGTGGAGAGATACAGGCGGATTCTGTTTAAGTGATAACCTAAATGGTCTGTAGTATATGGATAAGGTTGGGTACCTTATCCTAGTGACACTACGAGTATGGCCCGCTTTGTAGGTGTTACAATTATTGTAAAGTGCTACAAATGATCTAATCTTGATCATTCTTGTATTAGACATGCGATGGGGGATATTTTATACAAAGGAGTTTGTATAAGACCGGACCACGAAATGTTTAGTCTTATTATAACACCGTTCGTAATAGAAACTTTTATTTCACAAGGATGACCATAGGCAATATGATTTGAATCCTAAGTGAGTTGTGAACTTCTGTCTATGAGGACAGTCCTTTGATTTGTATGGATAAGAGTGGCCAGATCACCGACTCAACAAGCCTACCATTTTAGGATCTGTCTGATTGAGAAGTTGGGAACACAGCTACACAAGATGGAATTCACTCCTTTCCCGAAGCAGAGGTAAGTAGATAAATTGCTCTCTTAAGAGCTGACCCGAGTCTTTAACAATGTGGCGCCACACCCTCTCTTGACTCGAGAGGGGTTTAGTCATAGTAGGACTATGATCCATTGTTCATTAGAGGGATCAGTGGAACTTAAGGAGTTAGATGTAACTACAGGAGCAAAATGGTAATTTAGCCTAGTTTTACTTACGAGCAATTTATGAAGGGTCATCGTACTGTTGATTAGTTATATCCAATGGACACAGAATTATATTTGTAATGCGAAGAGTGCAGCTGTCAGTCTTTAGTGGCTGTCTCTTATACACATCTAGATGTGTATAAGAGACAGGGGTTAGGTCAACCCAATTTCTTTTTTCAGCCAACCCGCAACTCGACCCAACCGAACAAAATAGAAAATATTTAACCCAAACCAATCCAAGAACAAAACTAACCAGGTTGAGTAATCTGAGTTGCTCGGGTTGTCGAATCATTTGAATACCCCTACTTGTTAGATGACTTGTCTTTAGATTAGTCTGATATGTAGCACAAACTCCCACTGCATAAGCAATGTCTTGACAACTAGCTATCAAATAAAGAAGACTTCCAATCATGCTCGTGTATAAGCTCTCATCAACATTTACAACATCGGAGTCTTTGGTAAATTTTGCATAAGTTAAGGCCAGAGTGCATTTGGGACTAGCTTTTTCAAGGCCAAACTTTTGAAGCATATTTCTGGCATACACTTTGGGATGTAAATATACCATCAGGAAGTTGTTTAACTTAAAAACCAAGAAAATACGTTAGCTCTCCCACCATGCTCATCTTAAATTCAGCTTTCATCTAATCAACAAACTGATTTACTAGGACTGTGGTGATTTGCCAAACACAATGTCATCAACATATATTTGAGCGATTATAAAATCTCCTCCTGTTCTCTTTATAAACAGAGTTTTTTCGAAACTGCATCAAGAATACCCCATTTGTATCAAGAATTCTGTTAATCTCTCATACTAAGCCTTTGGGGCTTGCTTTATACCATACAAGGCTTTTCGAAGTCTGTACACATGTTGAGGACAAGACGGGTCTGTGAAACTCTTTGGTTGTTCAACATAAACCACTTCATTCAACAAACCATTTAGAAAGGCCCTATTACATCCATTTGGTATAATTTGAATTTGAGCAGGCAAGATACTCTAAGAAGAAGACGAATAGCCTCCAATTGAGCCACAAGGGCAAAGGTCTCATCAAAGTCAACACCTTCCACCTGAGTGTATCCTTGAGCAACAAATTGAGCCTTATTGCAAGTAACTGTTCCATGTTCATTGAATTTATTTTTGAAGATCCATTTTATTCCAATGACATTTGCAGACTCTAGACGAGGAACTAATTCTCGTACCGCGTTTCGTTGAAACTGATTTAACTCCTCATGCATAGAATCATCCAAAATTCATCTTTCATAACCTCATTGACATTCTTAGGCTCGATGGGAGAGGAAACAAACATTCCCAATCAGTTTGATATAGTTCAATTTTTCCTTTTTGCGAGTACAGACAATTGTATTGAAATCACCAATTATGTTACTGAGAGGATGATTCTTTTGAGCATGACTAGATATAGAAAACACCTTGTTCTCAACAACAACTGGGTCTGAATTACTACTTTCACACATATTGTTGCAATATGGAATGAGGGAACCGATGTCACTTGCATCAGGTGAACACAAGGAGTATCACCTTGATCTTCATCATTTTCAATGGGGATGCTCAATATTTTGCAAGTCATCGACATAGACATTGATGTATTCCATCAAATTTTGAGTGCGCTTGTTAAAGACACGATCAGCATAACTATTAGAAAAGTACCTAACAAAGATACCTTCATCTGCTTTGGTATCCCGTTTCTTTCTAGAATATTGATCTGCGAGATGCAAGCACTCCTTAACACATGAAAGTGCTTAACATTTGGCTTGCGTCCTTTCCAGATTTTATAGTTTGTACTTAAAGTGCCAGGGCGAATAGAAATTTGGTTGTGGATGTGACAAGTTGTATTCTAAGCTTCTGCTTAAAGTGTAGAGGCACACGTTTTGCATGCAACATTATCCTTGCCATTTCCTGAAAAGTGTGATTCTTCCTTTCAACTACATCATTCTGCTAAGGGGTTATAGGAGAGGAGAACTTATGTTGAATACCCTCTAAATTATAAAAAGTTTCAAATTGAAAGTTTTCGAACTCTTTATCATGATCAGACCTTCCTCACAATTTGTACCTTTTGTTCTCTCTAAAGTTGGAGACATAAAGTCTGACAAACTTGAAAAGTGTCTAATTTTTCTCTGATAAAGCGCACCCATGTGTTTCGAGAGAAGTCATCAACACAGACAAAGGCATATCGTTTACCCTCTAAGCTCTCCACTTGCATAAACCCCATTAGATCCATGTGAAGTAATTCCGAGACTCAATTGATAGTACACACACTACATCTCTGTCTCCAAATAAATAGAGTAGCCCTAGAATAACTTTTTCGGATACAACCTTTTTGATAGGCAATGATTAACATGTCCTAACCGCGTATGCCAAATGTAGCACCATAATTTCGAGTTGTGTGACAGACATCAGAACAAACATTAGGAGTCCAAAGGTAAAGTTATCAAATGAGCGCATACATGTCATGATAGCAACATTTTCTACATTGGTCACAAGGCATTTGTCTTTAAGGAAAGCTACAAACTTATACGGATTAAATTTGCACAAGAATAACATTTTTTAGAGAGGGAAGCCTAGGATATGTCAGTTGCCCTTTCCAAGAACCTTTCCTGTTGCTCTATCTCCAAACGTAACATGACCAGAACTATAATGTCACACCCCCTCCCAGATTACCTTCCTAACCTAGGAGAAGATGTGACGACAGCAAATATCAACCTTCTCGTGACAGCCATTGTCCTCTCCAACCTTAGACACTTGCACCCTTGCAACCGATAATAGTTATAAACATGCGATTAACTAGATATTCCTTAAACAAATTACGCAACAATCTTAAAAAACATGATTTATATTATATATACTTTCCAAAATAGTTAATATTACAAAGCACCATTCTCAGGTTTATCCTTATCCCTAACATGCACATATTAATTTACAAACTCAACCACCTAACTATTTAAACTTTGGATTCCCTACAACTTTGAGTCTTTGAGTAGCATACTGACAGATTAACTAGCCTCGGGGGTGTAGACTGCTACCTGGGGAAAAAGTGTAAGAATGGAAAAGAATAAGCTAACGCCCGATGATGGACATTAAAAACATGTTTCCAAAACATCATCGTATTCAAGTATCAATTTAATGAATTTCAGGGTTTTAAATTTGAACATAAGGTATAACATTTTAGAAAAATGTTATAGAACCCTAAAAACATTTGATAAACATCATCCTCTAGCCTTAGTTGAGGGAGAGCCATTTTGTTCAATCGCTCAACGTTGGAGTCCTTAGTTGGTGCGGAGTAATCTCAACACAACCAATATCGAATAACACCTACGTGTACCCTTGATACCGTTATACCTTAGGTATCAGGGGACCCAGATACCTTCTCATAGTCCTTCAGTATCGGGTTTCTCAATAACTGACCCAGATACCTTATCCTAGTCCTTCAGTATCGGGTTTCCTGATTAAAACATCATAAAACCTCAAATTTATTTAAGTACTCAATCTTAAAACATCAAGCAATCCAGTAGCATAAACATCATAAATATAGAATTACTGAGGAATAAATCAATTCAATGAATACTTTGTAAAATATGCTTCTGAGCATTAAAACTCAAGTATGCTTAAGAAATTTTATAAGAAAAGCATACATAAAACTCATTTTAAACTCTACAAATAGCATGCTCGGGAAAACTCTTAAGTAAAGCATGTAATAAGCTTATATCATGAAATCATTAATTCATTTTGAAAGACATGTCACTCACACTTTTCCCTAGGTTTTCGCTTAGCTTTTCGAGTTTTTCCTTGAATCTCGAGCCTGTACTGAGTCAGAATCGAGGGAGTTAGTATGCAATTAGCAGAAGAAATTGAAATCATTAAGTACTCTAATTCATCAATTTTAGCATCAAAGTAAGCATGTTCATAAAATGAAAGAGGGTTTTGAGAGTTTACCTTTGAAGAACTTCTTCAATCCTCAAAAGCCAACTTTATTCTCCTCAGCAAATGGTTGTGGACCACCACTTGATCTTCTCTACTATTCTCTAGGATCTTATATTGAATTGTGGGATTCAAAATGAACTGAATTTTTGGGAATTTAGAGAGTAGAAGAACCGACTTCTGTTAGAGAGAGAAGAACCATTTCTTCAACCCCTCAATTGATGTACCCTTTTCTCAGCATGCATACCAAATCCATCCACTAGTGGCACCACCTCCTTGAGAAATTAAGTGGAATTTTGAGTTTGCAAGTCAAATGTGGGGTAAACCCACTTTGGGATTTTAAAATTGATTTTCAAACAAAATCAAATTTTTAATTGAAATCAAATTTCAATTGTATAATGAAAAAAATATTAGTTCATAATTAACATTAAATAAAATCTATTAATTTTAAAATTAATTCTATAATTAATTTTAAAATTAATTCTTAATAATTATTTAAATAATTTTAATTAATTAAATTAAATTAATATCAAATATTAAATTATTTAAACATCAACTCCACAATCATGAATCCTATTCATGTAATTAATAGTGAAATCATATTTAAATATTATCCAATTCTCAAAATTCTTTTAATTCGATAATTAAACGTGTAATTATATCATATATAATTACCAATTCTCTTAATTCGAATTTGATTGTTTCAAATTTACTCATCACTTCTAAGGTTTAATTCGTTTATGAGTTAGTAGAGGACCTAATGGACCTACAGATCATGGGCTCCAACAATTCGAGATTAGTTGGCTAAACTCTTTAAACCGAATTAATCAAAATTCGTTAACTACCAGCTGACTATACTAAAACCCAGTAGTTGCACTCCCTTCTCTATAGATATATTTCTATCCACTTGATTTAATTATAATCAGTAAGTCGACCCTTCATAGATTGTTCGTAATAACGATTGGGTCAAATGTTGTTTTACTCCCGAGATTACATCTTGCTCCTTAAGTATCATTGATAACAATTGATTTGTGATCCAATCAACAAACTGAGTCCCTCTCAGGCCAGTGAGAGGGTGGGACCCCATGTTCAAGACTTAAAATCAGTACTTAAGAGAACCACCTCTCTACTAATTCTCAAAGAGGGAAGAAGTGAATTCCGTCTTGGACCCCCATGTCCTTAGTTATCTACCCGATCTTACCCCTGAAATGGGAGGCTTATTGAGCTGGCATTGTTAAACTAACCCCCGCCCATACAAATATAAGGATAATCCCGAATAAACAGGAGTTCATAGTTAGCTCAGGATTAAGGTCGAGTTACCTAGGTCATCACTCTAAAATAGTCAGTCTTAAACAGTAAACAATGTTATAAAGTAAAAGTGACTTTATTTCTTAGTCCGGTCTTATACAAACTCTTTGCATAGGATACGTCACTTTCATGTCTCCACATGAACGATTCATGATCACATTTTTTTATACTAGATACAAAGTTCACATCCGATAGTGTTACTAGAATAAAGTACCCAACCTTATTCATATACTATAAACCGTTTTGGCTATCTACTCGAACTTGATCTATTTTATGTCTCCAACAAAAGTCCAAATATTCATGTAATAGTCTGGATCTTAGTTTATTAGATTTAGGCATTTACAAGCACAATTTACATATTCAATAACATATTTATTGAGTAACATCTTTATTTCAAATAGAATATGTTTAAATTTATAGACTGCAAGTTTTAGGGCATACAACCCAACAAGAATAACTTCAGGATCCCGTGTTTAGGGCTAAATTAACTTTAAAATATCCTCATGGCCCTACCTCGAAACTCTAATTTTTTCCTAAAACTCTCTTTTTGAGTCTCGTTGGAAGAGGATTAAGTTGCAAGCTAAAATGAAGTTCTTCCGGGGTATTTATAGGCCCTCATAGATGTCCTTGTCACCCTTCCTAGGCCACCAACACATGACACATGTTTGCATGAAAATCCTAAGTGTCAACACCATGCAAAGTCCAACACATAGGTCCTTGACACCTCCTATTTGCATGTGAGCTTGAGGTGTCTCCACCAGTCCAACACATAGGCCCTCCCTGAGCTATCATTCTAGCCTTTTGCATGTTCTAGTATGTGTCCACCTCACCCTAGGCTCAACCGAGGCTTCATTTGGTTGAGCCACGTTCCTCGTTTTGCTGTCAATCTGACCTTGCTTTCCCAGTTTCCAAATCGATGCATAATGACCTAGGTTGGCTGCATGGTGGCTTCACCAACAACCCTAGATGCATCTATAATCTCCTCTATGCATCCATAATGTGCTTCCAACACATGTTCTTTTAGGTTTGGCGTATGGTTTCTTAACTATGTCACCAACTTGATTCCTACTTACCACATAGTTCCCTCTTTAACTTAAAGCAAGGGTATATATCCACCTTACATTTTCCCCTCCTAGGTATGTGTTCACTAGGGTTCTTGAGCTTCCTTGGTGTAACTCTCTCACAAAAGTTTGTCTTATGCTTTCATCTTGCTTTTCATAGATCCATAATAGAATTCACAAGATCTTCTATGTGCTAAACCCTAGTCCTATGCGCCCATCCTTCTTCATCGTCCTTCTCCCTTGGTTCTATCTTCTTCTCAAAGCATAGCTTACTCCTTCCACTCAAAGCATAGCCATGTGTCCTTTTTGTCTCTCTTCTTCCTCCAAGCATGCACCCATTTATGTGTCCAACCCTTCCCTCTTTAGGGTTTCCTCCACTTGTGGTGAGCCAATTTCTCTCCCTTAAATGTGTTATGCACCCATCAGGCTTTCCTATGCTCTCCTATGCTATGAATCCAACTCTTATTTTTCATAGCATAGTTGGACACTTAGTCAAATTTTTTATTTCAAACTATTATGCATTCAACACTTAAAAATCTTCCTTTCTCCAAGGCATAGTCTAGGTACTTAGTTAAACTCTTCCCTTCCAAAACTTGAACTCTGAGTTCTTCTCTCCCTCTAAGGAAATTCGCGAGGGCTCGGGTGTTACACACAAGGTTGAATATTTTTAATAAAAGATTCCACACCTATCATGTGTCTTGAGCACTCACTGTCGAAGTATCAATCCTCTTTTAACGAGGCATGAAAAGAGGTGAAAGCAACATGGCATCTAACATCAATTTTAGGATGACCTTTTTTCACCCTCCACTCCATTTTGGATTTCTGAACATATCTCCCTCGGGGAAGGAACCTGGGATAATTCCATCATAGCATGTCACTCATTCTTTTTATTAATTGATAACAGTAATGTCGAATATGATCTTCCTTCCTACAGTGGTGACAAATCCACTTTCTTTTTACAGATTGATTTCAGGGGATCGAAGTTTTTTCACCTGCTTTAGACACTGACTCGAACATCACAATATCTTTAGCAGGAATGAATATTTTAAAAATAGAGGATTCTTCTTTAAAGAATCGATTCCCAGACTTTTCGAATCCAATACCTTGTTTATTAGAGACTTTCCTAAGGATAGTATTTTCTTGAGATCATCTATGCCAAAGTTGAGCATCTGGATAGATTTTGACATGGTCTCAAGGTCAGTCTTGATAACTTGTAACTCTTTCTTTAGATCAGATATGGTGTTTAACAAACGACAGTTGTCTGCAATTAGATTCTCGATTCTCTCCTTTTGAACAGCTAAAGCTCTTGAGTATTCATGCCACATCTAATGAACTTCCTCATAAGACAATTTGTCACAAGAAGCAGTAGCTTTGTCAAATTGGGTTTTTGAAGCAGAATCAACATGATAAGATGTCTTACAGTCTTCAAAACAGACAAGGGAGAGACTTCCCACTAGAGCACGCACTTCACCGTCTAACTCACTGCTATGGTCTATTTCCTCATCTGAGAAGGTAACTAAAATTCCTTCTTATGCCTTCCCAGAAGGTTAGAACATTCAGCTTGGAAATGCCCAAAACCCTCACATTCATGACACCTGAAGTTCCTTTCGCGAGCACCTTGACCACTACTGCTTCCTTCGTCGCTTTCAGTCTTTTTGAAAAATTGATTTCCCTGTCTTAAAACATTATTATTATTGTTGTTATTTATGTCTTTGACATGTGGGGGAACATAGGGGCCTCGGGAGGTAGAGCACTTGTCCCATCATTTAAGAGCTTTGCCAAATTGTTTTACTAACAGAGATATAGGTTCTACTAGATTCTTATCAGGCTCTTTGAATTTAATTAATGAGCTTTATATTCATCGAAGATTGCAAAGCAATTTTTTTGACCTTTCTTTCCGTATCATCATCGAAAGTCATTTCACGCGTTCAAAGAGATTCAAATAATTCATCAATTTTCATGGTACTAATATCTTGCGCCTATTCTATAGTAGTAACCTTCATATCAAATCTTTTAGGTAAAGATCGTAACACTTTACGAACAAGTTTCTCTTTTGAAAATTTTTCTCCAAGAGCAAAAGATTCATTAGCAATATCGAAAAAGGGCACATCAAATTCCGTAACACTCTCATCATCACACATTTTAAGAGATTCAAATTAAGTTGTCAAGAGCTGCAACCCTGATATCTTTACTTTTGATGTTCCTTCATGGGCCATAACAAGTATTTCCACGCTTCTTTAGCAGTAACACACGTGTTAATTAACCTGAAAACGTTTTGATCAATATTGAAGATAGCATTTAAAGCTCGTGAGTTTCCAAGAAAGGCTTGATCTTCCTCATTAGACCAATCCTTTTCAGGCTTTTGACTGACAATCCCATCTTTGTTAGTAACTGTTGGACATAACCAATCATTAAGAACCGCCTTCCAAGACTTGCTGTCAATAGATTTAAGGAAGGCGGCCATTCAGACTTTCCAATTGGCATTCTCATCCAATCAAAAAAGATTTGCCATCACGAACTGGTGGACGTGTTATAGATCCACCTTCCTTGATCGACTCCATTAAGGACTCAATGAACAAGCAGTCAACCCCGCTCCGATACTAAGTGAAAATTAGGTGAATCACAATAATACCACAACCTAAGAAAAATACCACTAATGAAAGTAAAGAAATATAGACAGAAGTAATAAGTAGAGAAGATGCATACAGAGACTTGTTAACCTAGTCAGTGTAATCACAACTACGTCGGGAGGCTTTCTGCCTGGGTGAAAAGAGATCCACTAGAATATAACTTAGTTTTTACAACATGCAATTCAACTAAGATTACATAAAATAAATCTACTCATAACTGAATAATAGCGAGCAAGTTAGGCTCCCCCTAACATTTATACTACATCAATGAGTCTAAATTTAGGCTCTCCCTAAATCTGATGACACAGCAACGACTTCACTCCTTCTCACCTGCTAGTTGAAAGAACATTCAACCAGCACTTCACCACCATACTACAAAGAATCTACTTGGTCAAACCAAGCTTAAAAGAACCGCACGACTTCTAATGATCACACTTATTAAAATAGTCACACAAAACACACGAGATTCTCTAACTTACAATCGATCAGCCCAGAGACAAAAATATGGCTTACCCTAAAACCATAGAGAAGACAAATAAATACAATCCTCATAAGATAAGAAAACCACCAACGACAACAACTTAAACAAGGAAATGATAACCCCAGCAACTTTGCCACCAATAAGGAAAGAGTACCAACACCAATTCAGAGACAAAATATCCAATAAAATAAAAGAAATATTATTAGCCAACCAAAATCATAACATGCCCCATATTATTACGGTAAAAAAAGGGATATTTAAAGTTTACCTTCAAGTTCAAAAATTTGTTCTTTTCCTATAATAAAGGTAGGAGGGAACCTCAACCTCTAACTTGAAAACGAGTATATGACTCAACTGTGAAGCCAAGTTGAATAACAAAAAAAAAATTGTCTGGAGATCGTAGGGTGAATTATTTGTTCATATTAAGTCACCAAGACTTCGGTTGGTAATTTTTTTTTTTTTTTTTGAAATTTGTGCTTGTTTTCTCCCAATTTCTTACTCATGGTTTTCATATTTCACTATGTAAACATTTGAATTTTTAGTCAGCTTTAAAAAAACAAAACTATTATTTGAAAATTAGTTTTGAAAACTTTTTTTTTAATCTTCAAAATTTGGATTTGATTTTGAAAACACTGGTAAAAGTATAGATAACAAAACTTTGAAACCAATGAATGGAAGTAGGGTTTATAGACTTAAGTTTTAAAAACAAAAACAAAAAAACAAAAAAAACAAATGACTATCAAATGAGACCTAAGTTTTCAATTTTGTGTTGATATGCCATTGGACTTCTAATTTTGCATCTAGGAAATCTTCAACATGTTTGATATTTTGTAAATTCACAAACCTATTAGACAGAAAATTAAAAGTTTAATATTATAGTAGATATAAAATTCAATTTTATGCCTAATAAATTCATTAATTTTGAAGAATAATAATAAAAAAAAAAAAAAAAAAAACAAGGTTCTCATAAATTTAATGAATACAATTAAAAGTTGAGACCAATTAAATTCTTTTTAACTTCAAGAACTTATTTTAAAAAGACTTAAAAGTTCAGAGATTACTTGTAATTTAACCCAAAAAAAAAAAAAGAATAAAATAAGATTCGAAGGAGGCTTTTATGTGGTGCATATAAAGAAAGTTGTAGTCTAGTTTCTAAAGCATGATTTATGATGTATTTGGAATGCATTTTCAAGTGTTTAATTTAAAAAAATAAGTCATTTTAGAAAAAATTGAAATGTTTGACAAATATTTAAAATAATTTTTAAAATGTATTTTTAACAAATTTTATCAAAAGTGCTTAAATAAAAGTGAATTTTTTGAAAAATATTTTTTTCTCAAATCAATCTAATCAGACCCTTAATTTCCCTATTTGGGTGAGAGCGATTGGAAGTCCTTTGTCTCAATAATTGGTATTTATTGAAGCATTATGCCCCCAAAGACTTCCCTTTTGCTCCCTATTCAAGTCCTCACAACAAATCCTTCTAGTGCCAAAATTTTCTAAACTCTCCTATACTTTTCTCATCAAACCTTGATCTTATATACTTCTATAATGTTAGGACAATGGATCATCACATATCTTCACATATACTTTATAATGTTAAGATGATATTATTCAATTTACTCTTAAATTCTCATAGCTTTGCTTTTAGTTTTACCAAAAAAATCTCATACTAATAGAGATGTTGTCCATCCCTTGTATACTCACAGTCAATACGAGACTTTGATAGCATTTCAATCAACAAACATCATATGGAGATACTTGATGAGGAGATTCAAATTTCTAACTTTTTCTTCCAGAACATATTCGTTAACCAATTGAGTTATCTCTAATTTGGCAAGGTCGACTGTGGGGAGAGAATGTATTAATTTGTTTCATCAACTCAAACTTTATCTAAAGCTCATTATAATTCCAAAGGATACCGACTTTTCCATAAGAAACGTCCCATCTTAAACCATATCTGAGTACCGCTTCACCAAACAATATATATAAATCTTTAAACCACTTTAGCCATCAACATAACCCACAGTTTCTAAAATAAAAGTTGTTCGAGAGAGCAGTAGAAAATGCTGAAAAGAACATATCAAGATGAAAAAACAAGAAAAGTAACGAAACAAACAACCAAAAACACAAAAACATTCAGATGAAGTGAATGGTTTTGAGGTATGGATGGGTAACATTATCATTTTCCACCGGTTAATCGTAGACAAATGGATAGCAAACCAAGAGAGATGTAAGCCCAAAAAAGGCAACGGCTCTCTCTTTACGCCATGAAACCTAATCCAGTCCTTTGGGAGGGGAGGTGTTTTCAAGTGGCAATTTTTAATTGCGTTTCATCTCCAGCACACAACTTTGACTTTTGTTTGGGATAAAAATTGGTGGTTGCCACTCTGAGGATTCAGATTGGTTGTGTTTTCTGAAATCTTACCTCAAAGCAAAAACAGGATAAGTGATCTGAATTTATCACAATTCACAACCAAAACCTCCTAATACAAATAAAAACAAACGCCATTCTCTCTCTCTCCCTCTAAGGAGCTGACAATTGGAGAGTGGAATATGGGAGAGAAGAAGAGGCACGGCCCTTGTGAAAATGAAAGATATAAGATTACACTACACTTCAACTATTGACATCAAGCTATATTCGTCATTCATTATCAAACAACCTAGCTAAGCCCTTTAATAGGCCATGAGAGAGAGAATTTTCTGTTTTCTTTATACTTTCTGGATTTTTGTGCTGCCCACTCGCCAAGACTTTATACAAGTCTAGGTTGAAGTTTGGTCAAAATAATCCAAGCCAAGACTTCTTGGAATCTATCCCCAACCAACAATATTGGGCTGAAGACTAAGAATTTTGGAGCTACAAACATCCCAATGGTGTTGTTGAGGAATATGCTAGGATGTGGTAGCTAAGTATAGGTAGGCAAATAGACTTTCTTAGTGTAGTAGTAAGGAGGACCAAGGAATGGATGGAAGCCTTTTGTGAGGGTTTAGGACTACTTGTTAAGAAAAGTCTTTGGTATAATTTTTTAGTCTTAGAGAAATAGAGATGACGTACAATTGTGGAGAGATTTTATTTTAAGTGATTAAAACGTAATTCAAGTGTGAAATAAACGAATCCAAATATGTTGATCTTAAACTTAATCTTAATTCACCTAACCAACCATAAATCAGCGGTAATTGACATGTACTCATTTTCTTGAAATTAGAGGTTAAGATCTCTCCATACTCCTATACGACATAATCTTAAGTCAATTAACACATAGTATCGTGAAACTATAATTCAATGTCACTTTTGGTTCCTAATATTTTCATGGAAGTAATAATTTGGTTTCTAAATTTTCACTTGTGACAATTTAGTCCAAATATTTACTATTTTGTAACAGTTTAGCCCCCTAAACTTTAGTATGACGTAACAATATAGTTCTTGTACTTTAGAATTTATAACAATTTAGGCCCTGTCAGGAAAGTATTAAGATTTCTTCCCTAGGTAGATCGATAAACTAATGAGGAACTTAATATGCTTATGAACAACAAAGTTTAGATTGTTAAACATTAAAAACCGATATTTAATTTTGATGAAAATTGTTACGGTCGGGATTAAATTGTTATAAACTTAAAGTATAAGGATTAAATCCCTATATACTAAAGTTCATCAACTGAATTGTTACTTTTTTAAAAGTACATAGACTAAATAGTTTACATACCAAAGTTAGAGACTAAATTGTTGATTTTATGAAAGTTTAAGGACCAAAAGATATTTTTTAACCTAAAAATATAATCTAATAATGTGAGAGAATTCTATTATTCTATCATGTTGAGGATCGTACATTAGAAAAATCTCATACTTTTCATAATATAGATGTGTTACTCCTCTCATTATCAGTTGGTTTTATGATGGAATCACATGTTCTCTATTATAGTATCAAGAGCCCATAAAACCTAAATGAACATTCAGTCCAAAAATAAAATTGGGATTCGATTAAAAAATGGTGAATCTAAAGGAGGCAAAATCTTGAGGATCCCTCATTGGAAAAATCAAGGTACCTCATACGATGCATAAGATAGATTAGTTATTCCTCTCCTTGTCAATTGATTTTATGATGGAAATATATCACCAACCTTCATATTCATAACAAAACATGTAAAAGTTGCAAGAAACTGATGAATTCTAAACGTATATTAAAATTTAGTGTGAATGTGTGATTTTGTCTTCTTTAATTTTATTCATTTAATAAATAAATAAACACCTCCTTACAATTAAGATTACCAACCTTTTAAATTCTAAAAACAATCACTTTTTTAGTCCTCCATTTCCCACACATAAGATTCTGTTGGAATCGTTACCCTCTGATGGACAAGATTTGACAATAGCGAACAATCACAAATAGCAGTCGTCAAGAAAATAGAACTTGCAAAACATAAACTTGTTACAGGTTGAATCGCGGATCTCGCACTCTTTAATTCGCAACTTTGCCCAAGTGTGCAAGCAGTTCTATGGAATTGCCACGTCATCCCCAGGATAAAACCACCTAGAATATGTAAAACTGTCTCGATCGAAGATGGACTGTACTTGATCGAAAAAACTCACACTCGTCAAAACTAAGATAAAGGGAAAAGAAAGATTTTAAGAGAGAAAGGACGGTGAAGGATGAAAATGAGATTATCAAACTTCTGAAACCTTTTATAGGCCTCGAGAGCCAACTGCACGCTCGCAACCATGGAACGTGCGCGTGAACCTCAAGTAAGAGGCGAGAAGTTGCACAGACCACGAAAACCCGAATGACAGTGGTGCGCACGTGTGGGATGTCCACCATACTCATATTTGCCTATTTTCTTATTCCTTCTAAAACATAAGTACCCCTTGGAGCTCAAATCCATAACTCAAGGTGGGAGTATAAAAGCAAGGTCTCACTCCCCAATCTTAGCGATGTGGGATTCTCAAAATACCTTTTTTCTTTTAGAACTTATATTTTCACTAACAATCCCCCACTTGAAAATTTAAAACATAAGAAAAGCATTTTTCATTGAGCAATATCAGTCTATACAACACTGTGCATAAGCAAAGGTGTCTTATGACTTAAACCTTTACGTAATGTAGACGATTCAAAATATACTAGAGTAACTCATGGTTTTGAAGCCTATCTCTAACAATATCTCATACATAGCATCATTAGAGTGTAGTTCAAAAGCCTATGCTTTAAAGCCTAACAGTGTATCCTGGTTTAGTGAACGCTCTAGAGACTTTGGCTAAAACTCCATAGGAAGCGGCCTCCATTTCCACATTCACATAGGTGAGTCTATCAAGAGTACTCCTGTAGCTAGGTATCCCACTTGACATTAAGTATAGATCTCATTAAGAACTAAGTTCAACCTTTCTTACGCTTCAAGATATCATGCTCAGACTCTAGTTCATAGGAAGGGAATTTTGTGTTCGTTTTAGCATGATTCACTACATATCACTTATGATCAGTTATTACCCGTTGAACCTATTTCTTGGGATCTCTAATCTACAAGTTGGGTTTTTCTCACAGGTAATTCATCTCTCTATAGGCATGAGTCTCATCCATTCTAAGGTTTTGAAAACCTTCTCTCTGGCCAGTCCCTTCGTCAAAGGATCTGCCAAGTTTTCATCAATCCATATATGATCCACTATAACTGCATCAATAGTGAGGAACTCTCTAACGGTACTGTGCTTATGACATATTTGTCGTATCTTTCCATTGTAGTAACAGTTATGAACTTTTGCGATTACTGCAGTACTATTGTAATGGATCAATATAGTTGGTACCGGCTTTTCCCATAGGGGAATCTCTGATAGCATACTTTTAAGCCAGCCTGTTTCTTCACTAGTCGTTGCTAGTGCTATCATTACTGACTCCATCATAGATTGGGCTAAGATAGTCTATTTCTTAGACTTCCAAAAGAATCTCTGCCTGCTATATTGAAAATGTAGCCACTTACAGCCTTTAAATCATCCGAGAGGGAGTTCTAGTCAGCATCGTTGAACCCTTCCAGGACAGCAAAAAACTTCTGATAATGTAATCCAAGGTTTTGAGTTTTCTCAAGTACCGCATAACCCTTTCTATAGTATTTCAATGCTCTATACTAGGTTTGCTTGTAAACCAACAAAAGTAATCCTACAGCATAAGTTATATCAAGTTTGGTGCAGTCAGCAGCGTATTTGAGACTGCCTATGATGCTTGCATACTCAGTTTGATTAACACTGTCACCAGTGTTCTTGAATAACTTAACACGAGGATCATAAAGAGTGCATGTTGGTTTACATTCAAAGTAATTATATTTCTTTAGAATATTTTCTACATAGTAGATTGATCTAAGAAATTCTCTTTTTAGGCCTAGTCACTTTTATGCCTGAGATTACACTCCCTTCTCCTAAGTCTTTCATATCAAAGTTAGCACTCAACATAGATTTTACATCATTTATGATGTGCAAGTTCGACCCAAATATTAACAAGTATATAGACACAGGATAGTGCAAAGATTGTTTCCAAACTTGTGGTAGATGCATTTGTCACTTTTATTAACCTTAAAACCTTTAGATAAGATTAGGTTATCAAATTTTTCATGTCATTGCTTAGGACTTTGTTTCAGACCATAAAGAGATTTATCTAACTTGCAAACCTTGTTATCTTGACCATGGACTATAAAGTCTTCAAGTTGTTCCATATAAATCTCTTCTTCAACTTCACCGTTTAGGAAGGCAGTCCTTATATCTATCTAATCTACTACGAGTTTATAAAGGGCAGCGAGAGAGAAAAAGCATGGATTGAGGTAATTCTAGTGATCGGGGAGAAGGTGTTAAAAAAGTCTATGTTTGCTCTTTGTCTAAAGTCCTTTGCTACTAACCTAGCTTTAAACTTGTGAATTGTTCCATCAGGTCTAAGTTTCTTCCTTAGGATCCATTTGCAACATATTACTTTGCATCCTAGAGATAGGTTTACTAAATGCCAAGTCCTATTTGACTCAAAAGAGTCCATCTCATCATTTATAGCTTTTTGCCATAAGTTGGCATCTACAAAGGACAGGGCAGCTTTTAGGTCTTTAGGATCTTCTTCTACATTATAGGTCTAGAAGTCATCCCCAAAATCCTTGAAGGATCTAGTTCTTTTTCTTCTTCTAAATTCTTGGTCGGCTTCCTCTATAAAAGTAGGATTTCTAACTAGGATTAGACTACTAGATCCCAAGCCTCACTATTTCACGATTTAAAAGGAAATCTTTCCTCAAAGAAGTCAACATCATTTGACTCGATGATCACTTGGTTTACTGGGTCATAAAACCTATAGGATTTACTATTTATGGCATAACCTATAAAGACACACTCATAGACTCTACTAGCAAGCTTTCTCCTTTTAGGGTCTGGAATTCTTACAAAGTCTAACATCCCAATATTCTAAAGTATGACAAGTTTGATTTCTTATTCTTGAGGACTTTGTAAGGTGAAGTTGTGTTTTTAGATATTGGTATTCTATTTAGGACATAACACACGGTAAGAATGATTTCACCCCACCAATAAGATGCAGCTCTTGAATTGAGTATAATAGAAACTATTAATTTAGCTAAAGTTCTATTTTTCCTTTCGGCTTTTTCGTTCATTTCAGGAGAGTAAGGTGCAGTCTTTTCATGTATTATTCCATGTGAGTTAAAGAACTCACTAAAGAGTTGTACTCAATTCCCCTATCACTACGAAGTCTTTTAACCTTTCTATTAAACTAATTTTCTACTTTGGCTACAAACAATTTGAAAACATCAAACACAACACTTTTGTTTTTTAGCAAATATACAAAAGTGAAATCAAAGCAATCAACAATAAAAGTAATAAAATATTTTTTACTGTTCGTAGTCAAGATGCCATCAAATTCACATAAGTCAGAATGAATCAAATCTAGAGGCGCAAATTCCCTAAGTACAGATTTATGTGGAGTCTTAGTTATTTTAGCCCGACTACAATACTCGCATTCATGGATAACTTAGATATCATTTCCAACCTAATCATGTTACTAATTAATTTCTTATTAACATGACGAAGTCAAACATTTAAAGAACACAACATATAAACAGAAGACTTCATTTTATTTATGTTTAGGTTTAATTTGAATATTTCCTCAGTTGCATAACCCTTCCCTTCGAATACATTATTCTTAATAAGGGTATATAAATCTGCCCCTATTGTTTGGTTAAATCTGACCTTGTTGAGAAGATAGCTCGAGACCAAATTCTTTCTTATCTCCGGAGTGTGTAGGACATCTTTCAAGGTGAGAGTCTTCCTAGATGTAAATTTCAGCTCCACCTCGTCGGTTCCAACAACTTTCATTGAATGGTGATCCACCAACAGAATGTTCTTATCCTTAGTTTCAGTATAAATTTTAAAGAGACTAAGGTTTGTCGACATGGCACATAGCGCTAGTGTCTATCTACCATCCCTCAGAACCACCGATCACATTTACTTCTGTGATCATGGCAACTAACGGTTCTTCTGTCAAGTTTGCCTGACTAACAGAACGATGTTTGTTCCTACCATGTCTAGCCATGTGTCCAGGTTTATTATAGTTGAAGCAAAGGAACTATACCATTTCTCTCGAGGGTTGTTTTTGCTTCTTCTGATTGTTCTGGTTGCTAGAACCACGGTTTTGACCTTTCGTCTTGGTTCCCTTGGACTTTTGGTTAGGCTTCATCACGGTAGAGGTGACTTTCCCAGAAACAATATTCATCTCCTCCCTCTGGTCCTACTTTCGGGCTTCTTCCTCAATCCTCAGTCGAGTGATCAGACTCTTCAAGGAAGACTCCTTGGTCTTATGCCTCAAGGTGTTCTTGAAATCCTTCCACAAAGGAGGCAACTTATCACGACAATTTGGAATTGCTCATTTAGGAGCATATCTTCATTTATTATTTCATGGGTTATCTTCTGCAGTTCATGGGACTAGGGCTCTACAAATTTGTCATTCGTCATCTGGAACTTAAGGAAACGGTTGACAACATATTTTTTCGATCCGACCTCCTCAGTATCGTACTTCTTCTGTAGGGCGTCCCAAACTTCCTTTGTTGTCTTCATTGTGCTGTAGTAATCATACAGATCACCAGTCAAACCATTTAATCTAAAATTTTTACACAAAAAAAAAAAAAAAATCTTCCCAATCAGCAGCTTCTTTTATTTGTTGTTCAATCGGATCTTCATTCGAGACCGTTGGCTTCTTCGTAATATAAACGTGGCAATCTTCTTGACTGTGAGGAAAAACAGCATCTTTTGTTTCCACCATTTGAAGTTCGCTCCTTCGAACCGGAATGGACGATTGAGGTCAAATGTCATAATATCGTTCTGATTTGAAAGGGCCATCACAGCAGTGGAAGAGGAACGCGTCTTAAAATTGTTGGAACTGCTACCCTCCGATGGGAAAGATTTGACAACAATGAACAGTCACAAACAATAGTCGTCAAGAAAATGGAACCTGCAAAACAAAAACTTGTTACAGGCTGAGTCGCGGATTTCGCTCTCTTTAAAATGTTTCGAGGCTCTCCCAAGTGTGCAAGCAGTTCTACAAAATGGCCACACCGTCCCCATGATAAAACAACCCAGAATATATAAAACTGTCTCGATCAGAGATGGACTGTACTCGACCAGAAAACTCACACTCATCATAATTGAGATGCTCAGAAAACGAAAAATAAAAGGATTTGCAAAAGAATGGAATGTGAATGATGAAAAATGAGATGATCAAACTGCTAAAAAGCATGTGCCTTTTATAGGCCTCGAAACCAGAACTGTAAGACGCAGAAAGTTATGTGGACCATGAAATCGGCGGAAGACCTTTTCTTTTATTTAATTAAATAAAAAAATAATAATGATTTTTTAATAATAAAAAATAATCACACACGCACCGTACTTGACCAGACAAAAATGGCATGCATATGGGATGTCCACTATACCTACATTTATCTATCTCTCCATTCCCTTTAAAACATGGGCATCTCTTGTTTTATTTGTTGAAAAACAGACAACAATCGGCCAATCAACAACTTCTTTTATTTGTTGTTCAGTCGGATCTTCATTTGGGACCATTGGCTCTGTGAGGAAAAACAGCATCTTCTACTTCCACCATTTGAAGTTCGCTCCTTTAAACCAGAATGGACGATTGAGGTCAAATTTCATAATGTCATTCTGATTTGAAAGGGCAATCACAGTATGGCAGAGGAACGCACCCTAAAATTGTTGGAACCGCTACCCTCCAATGGACAAGATTTGACAACAATGAACAGTCACAAACAACAGTCGTCAACAAAATAGAACCTGAAAAACAGAAACTTATTACAAGATGAGTCGCAAATCTCGCTCTCTTTAAAACGTTTCGAGGCTCTCCCAAGTGTGCAAGCAGTTCTACGAAATGGCCACGTCGTCCCCATGATAAAACAACTCAGAATATACAAAGCTGTCTCGATCAGAGATGGATTGTACCCGACCGGAAAACTCACACTCATCAGAACTGAGATGCTCGAAAAACGAAAAAAAAAAAAAAAAAAAAAAAAAAAAAAAAAGGAGTTCGCGAGAGAATGGAATGTGAAGGATGAAAAATGAGATGATCAAACCTAACCAGAAAACAATGGCACGCATGTGGGATGTCCACTATACCCACATTTATCTATCTCTCCACTTCCTCTAAAACATAGGTATCTCTTGAGGCCCAAATCCACAACTCATGATTAGAGTATAAAAAGGAGGTCTCACTCCCCAATGTTAATAACATGGGATTCTCAAAATACCTTTTTTTCTTTTAAAACTTAAATTTTCACTAACAAATTCCAATATCGATGATGTCAACATCTTCGAAATTGGGATTAGTTACATCTATTGATATATAATGAATTATGCCATAACTTTCTTAATAAATTTAAAACAGCCTACTTCAAGTTATGGTTTTTATAATGTGGAAAATAAAATAATTTAATTGCTTTTATCTATAGGAGCTGAGTTGTTATCTTATTGAGTTAATAAGAATTCCACATAGTCCATAGTTTTCAACTTTATTAGTTCAGGGAAAAAGAATGATTTGATCTATTGAAAACAACTTCTGCAAAAGGGTAGTTGCCTTGCTATTTTCTTCTCTTAGTTGTTATTGTTATTATTTTCAAAACTAAAACGGTGTCTGATAAAACATTGATCTTTAAAAAAAAGCTAAAATAAGCTTATGAATTTTAATTGAGTTTAATAAATCCTAGAGTTTAAAAATGTTTTATATATCTTAAAACTACAAATTTTGTATCTAACCAGTCTTAATCTATTATATACAAAATTTACTTTTGTGTCTTATAGTCTTGAGATTTCACTTTTATGTTTAATAGATTTGTGAATTCTAAAAAAATGTTGAATATGATAGTAGCTTATTAAATACAAAATTAAATTGTGTTGCCTTTTTAGACACTTCAAAATTCATCAATTATGACCTATTAGGAACAAAATCAATTAGACAGAAACTTGAAAGTTCCAATCATAAACATTGTCAAAACAAGCATAACTCAACTAGCACACGGATGTGATAGCGATCAAAAGGTTTATAATTCAATTCTTCCTAATCCTATTGAACTCATATACATATATATATTATATATATATATAATAATTATATATATTATATATATCCTAAACATTTAACCGTGTTTGCCAACGCATGAGCTTAGTTCAATTGACATAAAATTTAAACTCCCGACTACGAGGTCAGAAGTTCAAATCCTTTAATTCATATGTTATTGAACTCAAAAAAAAAAAAAAAACAAAAACAAAAACAAAAATCATGTTTTTTTAAACAAAGTTGGAGTTCAATAAACATTTATTAGGTTTTTAAACATAAATAATTTAGGTCTCATTTTGATAGCTATTTGATTTTTTTACTTAAACATATAACTTCTGCTTCCAATTCTATCAATGTGCTTCTTTATTTTGGTATCTACTATGCAATCCAATTTTATAAACTAAAAAAAGTAGTTTTTAAAATTTTGTATTGTACTTTTTAAATTTGACAAAATTTAATTGGTTCTTGAATAGAGATAAAAACTATGATAAAGAAATTATGAAAAACAATTATAATGTTTAAAGATAAATAAAGAACTAAAAACTAAATCGTTATAAAGTAAAATCTTAACTATATATTTCGCTACTTTTATATATATATATAATATATATATATATATATATATATATAATATATATATATATATATATATATATATATATTATAAATTATAAATATGTAAGGTGAAAAGATTGAACTTGGAACCTCAAATTGATAATATCCATTCATGTCAATTGCACTAGGTAGAAATGCACCCATTTCGCAAAAGTCTTTTAAGTTTTGGACGAAATTAAATCCATTGAAATACAAAATTGACAGTTGAACAAATGTTTTGAAATTAACTCACAAAATAAATTTCAACAAAAATCTAAATTTGGTTTACTTTTCTATTAAATGTCATTAGTTTAATACTATACACTAGTGTACATGAAAATATTTCAAAATTGTCAACCTTTCAAATGAAAATCTAGCGGAAAATAAAAGTTGCAATAGTTATTTAAGTTTAAAGTAAGATTAAAACACTTATCAAGATTTAGATGAGATTTAGAATGTTGAAAGTACATAGTGAAAATTCATTGAACTTGCCTAGTCATAATTAATTTTGATTTTTTTTTTGAAAATTTAAAATTGTTTATTTAAATTGATTACTAGGATGGAGTTCAAACCCAATGTCAAAAACCTCATAGTATATAAGGGGGAAAAAAGGGTTAAAATATTAGTGTCTCTAGACTTTCAATGGTCCAATTTCAGTCTAGGTGTATTTTTAATAAATCTTAAAATTACTCTTATACTTTTAGTAAATCTTAAATTCAATCCTTCAAAAGTTAAGTTGTCATTGAAATTAGTTAAATAGTAATAATAATTTTCATTAAAAAAAACCATTATATGGAAGATATTTTTACAATTTTAAAATGTTAATAAAAACTTAGCACGAACTAATTTTAAGATTTTTGAAAATTCAATAAACAGACTATTAGATATTTGGAAAGAAATCAAAATAGACTAAAATTAAAAATAAATAGACTAAAATAGTATTTAAATCAGAAATGATTCAAAACGTTGTTTTAACCCAAATAAGAACTAAAAATATCTACAACATTTCTTTGGAAAGGTAAGGGTGCAAAATTCTCCACGTGGCGAGCACACAGAGGTTGCTTAAGGAAATGAGAAAAAAAAGAAAAGAAAAGAAAAAAAGAGACCAGCACTCGAGTAAATTTATTACCTTACACGACTCGGAAGCTAATAAAGCAAGACCCCAAAACGTGTCCAAATGTTAGACAAATGTCTTGCCATTCAGCCACTCACAGTCCGCCACGTCATGAAACAACAAAATGATAAACGACGTGTTGAGACGCTAAGTTTGACTTCTGGGCATGTGGCAACACCTCATTGGCTGTCATGTGACAGGTAAGGGTTACTTGTCCTTCGGCAACTGATCTTATTGGTTGCTAATTTATTATTGTTTTTTAAGAGAAATTTATTATTGTTGTTTTATTCGATTTTTTTTTTTAATAAAAGAAATAAAGAAGAAAGCTGAAGTGGGGCACCATCCTTTGGTGACTCGACCTAATCCTGACAATATTCTTTCTTTATTATTTTTTTTTTTAAAATAAACTACAAAACTCTAGAAACCATTTTTTCCTTTTAATTATAAACTCAATAATATTAAACAGAAAAATAGTTTTGTCTCAAGATCAAGACAATTCTGCACTGAAAATAATAATTTTAAATTGATAACAGTTTCCAAATTAAATAGTATATAAAAATATTAATATTGAAATATGAGTGTGAGAGGACATGAACGACATGATTCATGTACATGATATTAATATATTATAGAGATATGGACCTAATTGACGAAAATTATTTTCATTTAAAATACTTACATTATAGAAAAATATTTTTGAGTCTCAAGATCAAGACAATTCTTCACTTCAATATATCACACGTGCTTTGATTATTTTTCTTTTAAAATTACTAATTCTCTTAACAATTTGTTATTTTCATCCTCAAATTTAGCAGGAAAAAAAAAAAAAAAAATCTGGCTGTTTTAAGCCAAACCACGTCCACCCTTTTTGGCAAATATATAATTTTGAAGCTCAGAACTTTTTTACTCAGAACTTATGGTTTCCTTACAAAAATTAAGTTCTTATTTGTCCCTTAAATATGGAAATATAGTTTTTTTTTTCTTTTTTAAAAAAAAAAGCTTTGTGACAATGTATTCAATAATTAAGGTTAGTGATTTGAAGTTAACGTATACTTTAATCAACTTCTCTAAGTTGTTAAAATATTTTTATTAGTCAAAGTGAACTTAGTTTAACCTAATTGAATGTACTTCATTCCTAAGTCAAAAGTTTGATCCCACCTCAAAATTGTTGAACTAAAAAAACTACTTTTAATTAATATTTAATAAAAAAAAGTATTTTCATTAATTTTTTAGATCACTCATGATTATTTTTACGTCCTTTTTGTTTTCAAGAAAAGGAAATTTCTTTTAAAGATTTAATAAAAAGAATTCACAAATAGAAGTGTTAATGTTGCAACCAATTCATGAATCTATATTATGTTTTTTAAAAAAAAAAATCATGAATCTAATAAAAATAAGATTACGAAATGAAATACCTCATTATTTCTCATATGCCTCAAGTTGTCTCACGATCAGATCTACGACTTGGCCTCAACTGTAGAGTCAAATATCGTAAAATACTTGTATAAATGTTTTTAATGAAAAGCTATGCAAAATATGATCTAAAACAAATTAGAAAAAGAGGGGAAAATTATCACTTCTGATGCAGACCTTATTACATTCACAAGGCTAATCAGATCCTATTACCAAAAAGAAAATTAAAATAAATCATAAAGTAAATTACAAGTTCAACCTCACTCAACCATCACACAGTTCCTTGTCGAGTCCCCATCCCTTCGTTCTTATCTGCAAACGTAAGACTTTATGAACCCTACAGAAGAAATTTGTGTATCAACAATGGAAATTGAGAACATCAGATGCATATGAATCTCATATCAAATGACAAGAAGATGGTTTGTTTTTACTGTTCATGTAATTTTTAAAATTAACGGGAAAAAAAAGTTAAAAGTAATTTCAAAAGTATCAAGAAAAAAAAACCGAGGAAGCAAAGCAAATGCCAAAAGAATTAAAATTTAATTTAATTTAATTTTTAGGGGGGGGGGGGGAAGAAATAATAACCTTCCCCAGCCAAGAAAGAAATTCTCTCTCTCTCTCAAGGACCCCACAAGCCTTGGATATATATGAGGCATAAAATAAATGAGCAAATATATTAGTGATAGTACAAATCATTCACTCTCGTAACACCTGGTTTAGGAATAAAGCCTTGTGGTAACCAAACTGAATCTTAAGCAGCATGCTAAATGATGATGCTGAATATTCTCCTCCAGCTTCCATGGCAGAGGCTTTGGCCATGAGAAAGAAGAGTATGAACAGAAGAAGGTTCAGCGAAGAACAGATCAAATCACTGGAGTCAATTTTCGAGTCTGAGTCGAGGCTTGAGCCCAGAAAGAAGTTGCAGCTGGCGGGAGAGCTGGGTTTGCATCCACGCCAGGTTGCAATATGGTTCCAGAACAAAAGAGCTAGATGGAAGTCAAAGCAACTTGAACGAGACTACAGTGTTTTACGAGCTAATTACAACACTCTAGCTTCCCGGTTTGAAGCTCTTAAGAAGGAAAAGCAAGCTTTGACTATACAGGTATTTGTCCTTTGTTTCTCTAGGAAAATACTGGCTGTTACTTGTTTTTGCTAATCATTGTTATTTCTTTTATTTGGGCAGTTGCAGAAGCTAAATAATCTGGTGCAGAGGTCTATGGAGGAAACTGAGAGCTGCAGGGGAGGTCTATCCGTAGAAACCATTGATGGCAAATCAGAAAATGGCCACAGAACTAAGTATGAGTCTGAAGTAAAACCTTGTGTGTCAGCTGAGGAGAAATCAGGACATGAATTAGAGGTTCTTTCCAACTATGGTAGTGGCATAAAGGAAGCATATCTTGGATTAGAGGATCCCCAGCTCAGGGAACCTACTCAAGGCTCCTTGATATCAACACCAAATTGGAGCAATTTAGACTCTGAAGGCCTTTTCAGTCAGTCCAATACCAATGGCCAGTGGTGGGATTTCTGGTCGTGAAAAGTAGAGCCACCCAAAGAAACTATAGAGGAATTGTAAACAAATAAAATTCCAACTTTTTAAATAGATCATCCTAGCAATGATTTTGGCTCACAGGACGAGGAACAGTTAAGAGCATAACGACTTCTATCAAGGATAGCAATGACTGAAATGTGGTTGTTTCAAGCACTGATGCTCCAAATTCACCACAATTTCAGATGGAATTCAGAAAAAACCAAACAATTCGGTGAGCAACTCTAGGAAATACCACCTGCAAAGAGTGTTGCCTTGGAAAACTGAAAAAATATATGCTCATATGCAGACAGAGATGCAGTCTGGAGTGTTTTCAGTGTGTGAGAGTTCTTCTTCTTCTGTTTTTTTCCCCTTTTTCTGTTTGGTTGGTTTGGGGTAGGGATGGGGGACGACTATGAAACTCTTTATTCATATGCTCAGTTATGAACTAGAACTAGTGCTCATTTTATACACAAAGAATCTCAGGTTTTTCATGCTTCTTTTGATTAGTGATCTAACAAAAGATTCAATCCATCCCATAAGAAACTAGAGGAATAATGTCAGTAAAATCTAGATTTTGAATGGTCCAATTTGATATCATGGAGATTATTCCTCTGCTGAAAATAGCTAGAAGATGTCCATCTTTTTCTATTGGAGGTTCTTCCATAGATAATTTAATCATGTAAGATATAGATAATTTAATCATGTAAGATAACCTAAATATCATCTAATGAAACCAATAAAACAGAACCCGTTAGCAAGTCAATGTAACTCATATTCGGCCACTAAGAACTAAAAGGCTGAAGTAGCTAAAAAATAACCAAACATTTTTCCATAAACTAAGGTGGATAACTTGACCCTTCCAATCTCATTTTATCTTGTCCCCTCTCCATATATCTTAATATTAAAGCATATTATCATCTTAAATACTTTTCTCATGTACACTTAAAACCGGAAATTTTCAACTATACGAAGCAAGTATGAGAAGACACAAACCACTTTAGAGGCAGACCATCAAACTGTGAGATTCCATTTTGACTAACCGGTGCAAAATCCTAGTTAGCGAAGGCTTTTGAATGCGAATCAGCAAATGATTGTTTTGCATAAGGAATATAAGACGTGGAACTCCAACTTTACATCATGAATTTAAAGTTTTGTTTTATATGAACGCAATGCAAAAATTACCCTTGTACTTGATCATTTTGCTACACACTTCATCTATTTTCTGAATTTTCGAGTCCACATATGTAATGACCTGTACAACTTCATCTTGGCTCACCGACATGAGTTGAGTTAAGTTGGTATAATATACCAATTCATTGTTTGGCCCACCAACTTTAAATATTGGTGGAGTTGAGTTGGTATATTTTACCAACTCACCTCAACTCCCCCTTCTTCCTATGTTTTTAATGACTCCACCCATTGGCCACTGTCACACTCCGAGAATTAACTTCGAGCTTCGACAACCACCTCCGATGACAACTCCGGTGACCAACTTCGGGCTCCGACAACTAACTCCGTTGACAACTCCGGCGACCAACTCCGGGCTCCAACAACTACCTCCGATAACAATTCTGACGATGAAATCCGGACTCCAACAACCACCTCCGATGACAGCTCTAGCGACCAACTTCGAAAACAAATTTTAGCCTCTGAAAACCACCTCCGACAACCACTTCCGACTGCAAACTCCGATGAAAACCACCTTCGATGATCACCTTTGAGCGAGTAACTCCGATGACCAACTTGAGGCTTCGACAACCACCTTTGACGCAAACTCCGACAACCAACTCTAATACCACCTTCATGCGACTAACTTTGGGTTCCGACAGTCACCTCCGACTACAATCTCCAACGAAAATCATCTTCGATGATCAACTACGACGACCACCTTCGCTCAACCAACTCCGAAATTCAAAAACCACCTCTGATGACAAACTTTGACAACCAACTCCAATACACCTTCATGTGACCAACTTCAGGCTCTGACAACCACCTTTGACTACAAACTCCAGCAAAAATCATCTTCGTTAATCAACTTTGACAACCACTTCCAACTACTATAAGACTGATGACTCTTAAAGTATGTTGTAGAGTTGTTGATTATATAAAAAATATTATTTTGTCTGCATTAAATGCAATATTTATACGTAATGAATTCACATATTAAATGAGTATTAAGAATATTTAAACAAAAAGTATGTATGTAGTTGAAAAATATGTAATATAAAACAAAAAAAAAACTATAAAATGAAAATTTATTATCTGGAACATTTTTCATCAAGAATTAGTAAAAAATAGAGATTTGTTCTCTGATGATCCTCCAAATTTAGAGGAAATGAAAGTGAAACTGTTGAAAAAATATGGTGATATTCCATTGGCTGTTACGATGATGGGGGAGATTTGATTAAAAAAATTCACAACATAGTAAAAATATAGAGCAACAATGGGAAGAAGAAGAAAAAGAAGAAGATAATAACAAAATTTATGGAGAAAAATCAATCAAAATCAAAAGTTTTGATTTCACTTTAGTTTCTCATTTTATTTAACCATATTTCTATAAGAAAAGTAATAGGTTAATTGTCGTTTATTGTCCAAAAAAAAAAGAAAGAAAAGTTTTAAAAATGAACAAAAAAAAATTGAATCTATATTTTATTCAAACAAAGATGGATAGAATTATTAAATAAAAAAGTTTCAAAACAAAAATAGTAACTATAAAAGCATATTTTATTTAGAGTTCAAAAAACTGTATTAGATATCCAGACATATGAACTCAACTCTACAGACATATGAACTCCAAACATATAACTTAGCACTCCAAACACCCCTAACTATTATTTATGTGCATACATTGTTTGTCCACTAAAAACATTTTTCTTCACTTTAAGCATAAATAATCCCCTTTCTTCAATTTCAAATTTTCAACTAGCTCAGTTCATGTTAACCATAGATAAGAAAGCAAATTTTAGAGAATTACTTGAAAATAATATAATAAATCATGTTTTTGAAAAACCAATCGCAGAAGTAAGATTTTGAATCAAACTTTCTAAAATCTTGAAACACTGAATAAATTTCCATTTTTTTAAAATAACATTAACCGTGTGGATAAGAACTCACGCTTGAAAACAAGTGGTATTAAACTGTTGCTTTTTCCCCCCTCCTGATTCTCTCCAGTTCTCCCCCATCTCTATCTCTTAACCTCCCTTCCCCCCTTTTCTTGTACCACTCTACTTCAATCTATATCAACCTAGTCACGTCCACTGATAAGTTATAAAAACGATGTATCATGTAACCAAAAAAACAGTGACAGCACAACAGAATTTTTTAATGTGACAAAGGGCAGAGAAACAATTATTTCAGTTCGAAAAAAGCAGCAGTCCAGCTTCATTGCTGCTACTGGAAACTAATAACCTAAAAAGAAACAGAGTCAAGTTCATCCAGAACTTCGTTATACGCATGCGAATATCAGGAGGAGGAAAGCTAAATCAATAATCGTATGGTGATAATTTATAAGTCACGAGTACTGCTTCAATAAAAACTCCGGAATTTAATGTAAACAAAGTCAAATAAATCTGATAACAGGCAATTTTTCTTTGCTTTTTCTTTTTTTAAACATAAGATATTAATAAACTATGATTAGGACTTTAGAGCTTTAAAGTACAATTCTATCTGCAACTTTTCTCACTGATTAATTTACAATTGCTCAGTTCCATTACTAGTCCAAAATAAAGCAGACTATCTCCAACTTCCAAAAGCTTATGTATGATCCTGATCACACATTTTCAGCAGTCAATTTATAATATATAATAGCCCACTATAATTCACAAGAAAGCATGAGTTCTCCTAATTTGATCAGTTCTACAACAATTCAGATATTTGCGAAATTTAGTAAGATCATATTTAATTTTAAAAAAAAAAAAAAAAAAAAAGGGGGAAAAACAAGACCCAATTCTTGAAAGCAGAAGTTCACTTGAGATTCACATTTGAATGAAAAATTATTTAAAATTCTACCTTTCACAGGCAGCCCCCAACCGTCCTTTTCATTTCTTTTACTTTTTCAGTTTTCAAAAGGGACAAAAAAAAGAAAAGAAAAACAGAAGGAAAGTAAATCCAATGCGAGATGAAGCAATTTGGATTAAAAAATAGTAAATGGATAGGGTTCTTTCAATGCGGATTTAATGCGATAAGTCAGACGTCATCAAGTGGTACAGCAATATTAAATGCTCTGCTCACTGTATACTAAAACAACTTTTTATGAGCACAATTTCTAGAGGGTCACGGGGAACCTCAATGATGGCAGTATTAATCGCTATAGTGAGTTCAATTCTAGGACGATAGTTAAATGCCACATTCACGGCCAAGATTCCAGTTTCCCAATGCTATGCGATGAATGAAACCCTAAATCGTTATCTGCTAACTTAGATCATATTCTATTTCGTTCAGATTCTAAGGAACATGCCGAAAAGAAAATCAATGCAATAAGAACAGTTAGACATCACATAAGTTAATCGGTATTCGTTATAGAAATTTCATGATATAAAGCTTGAATGGCAGCTTGAAAATGATGGAAGAGGAGGATCAAACCTTAGATTGGGAACTTCTTTGCTTTCGATAATAGAAATATGAGGCGCCGCTGCTCCACGATTTCCCGCTGGAATTCGCAATACATAAGCGCGGGTTTGGACCTAATATAGACGATCAAGGCTACATTCGGATTCGGAATCTTTTTTTTTTTTTTTTCCTGAAAAAAATAATAAAAAATACTAAACTACTTACAATAATTATCTCACTTTTGAATATAAAATTTTAGCGAATTTGAAAATAATTTTTTCGAAGAGCGAGCAAAAATTGAGTGGTAACACGATCAATATTGTATAATGGTAAAGATATAATCAACTTAGCAGAAGTGAGTTTAACTCATGTTAATTCGCGTGGTCTTCCTTATTTAAGGTCAAAAACATCGATCTTCCATGGTGTAGTTATTGTACTTAAAACAATGATTAAATAAAGTCTGGCTGCACTTAACTCCATGCTTTTTATTCTTTTACATATTGATAACTTGTAGAAATACAAGTTATTGTAGCTCAAAAGTTGGAACAATTAGAGTCTTTAATGATAAAATCTCATCATTTTTAGAGAAAACGCATTGAATTACTCGAACACTATAACACACATGCAAAAGAATGTTTATTGCTAAAATACTACAGCACTAACGCATGATATTGTAGGATCTCAACAAATATTCTAAGTGTCGTAGGCAAAGTCTAACGCATGGGGCACGTGATTAATTGATTGAGGCTGTTTGTGTCAAATCACCACTTGCAAGCATGGGCATTTGCAACGAGTGGTGTCTGAAAAGCATGTCAGGCGGCTGACTAGGGTATGGAATTTAATGCTGCCCATCATCAAGTTGGAGAAGACCGACATCTATAAATAGAAGAAATCCCACCAGATGAACGGATCTTTTAGCTCATTGCATAATTTTGAAATTTTGAGACCTTAGAGATGTGCTGTGGTGAAGAGAAGAACAAGAGGGAAGAGAACCACCACCATCGCCAATCAAGGAGCGGAGAAAGCTGAGCTCGAGAGAGACATTTTTTCCAATTCTTCCACAAGTGGTTGTACACGAACTAGAATTGAGCCAAAGAGGACAAGAGGTTGTACTCTGCGGCTTGACTCTTTTCATTTCATCTATTTATCGTTTTCATCTTCTCATTTGATTAAGTGTTGGTTTTGTAAAGACAATCAGTTTCTTTATAAATTCACATATTTGATCTATCATACTTTGCCATTGTTTATTTCTTGTTTTATGTTGGATGCATCTATAACTTCATGCAAAATTCCATTTTGAAACGCTTAAACCAACTAAATCAATTGGTAAAAGCAGCTTTAGCTTAAATTATTCGAGAGAATAAGTAAGCCAACATCAAGTTAGAAACGCTTAGTACATCTAGAGATAGATGCATTGGTGTTTTATTGCATCCTGTGACTGACTCATATATCCTAGAGACAGGTATTGTATGATATTCGCATTGATAAGTGCCGAATAGAAGTCTAACGCATAAACGAAGATAAGCAAGTCATCTCATACGCATCATATTCTTGTGCATGTACATCTAACTTAGATCGACGCATATCACTTGCATCAAACTCCATTTTCACACAACCCCTTATTCTCTACTTGACCCTTTTGTATCTTCTTGCACGCACACAGCAGCTAGTGTAAATAACTCATTTCTACATTCACTTAGGATATTTCTACAACAGTTACAATGCAAGGTCTGCGTTAGCTTTAATCTGAATCCCTGAGTTCGACCCTGGACTTACCAGGAACCCGAGTTGGATTTATACTTGGATCTAATTCAGGAAAACTTGAACGCCTATAGAGGAGTGTCATGCGTCCTGTTGCACATCATTAATGCATCAACGCGTCACTAACGCATCATAAACGTATCAATGCATTATTCACATTTACACTTATTTTTCCAATTACTTTATACAATATACTCCTAAACTCGAATCCCGAAATCAACGAACAAGTTTTTGGCGCCATTGCCAGGGATTCAACAACAAAACTAACTAGAAATTTTGCTTGTATCTTTTGTAGGAAAACTGTAGCTGAGGGAGTATTACAAGCTAAGCCGAAGCTTGTAAACGTTTATGAGCAGGGAAAGCACTCCTGAACTTGTATACGACCCCGAAGTTGAAAGGACCTTTCGACGAAGAAATCAATCTAATCATCGCTGTAGGTTAAGGCAACAATTACTTAGACAACAAACCAGACAACAACAAATGGCGGACGAACAAGCGAATCATAACTTAGCTCAACAGCTAGCCCATACTACGTAAAATCCTATCATAATGGCAAACAGTAGTACGCGTCCCATGCGGGAGTATGCGTCTCCTGTGTTGTATGATTTCTCACCAGGGATCATATATCCAACGATAGATGGGACAAGATTTGAGATGAAATTTGGGATGTTACAAATGCTCCAAACAGCTAGAAAATTTGGTGGTGCTCGGGGAGAAGACCCTCACGCCCACATGAAACGTTTCCTGGAGACGTGCAACTCATTTGTGATTCCTGGAATCACTCTAGAAGCTATCAGGCTATCTTTATTCCTATATTCTCTGCGTGACGACGCAAAGCAATGGGTAAGTTCTTTGGAGCCTGGAGAGATCACGACCTGGGAAAAGTTGGTGGAGAAATTCATGCAGAAATACTTCCCACCCACCACAAATGCAAGGAGGCGGAAAGAGATCATGAACTTCGAGTAGGAAGAATTTGAAACCTTAAGTGCCGCATGGGAGCGCTTTAAAAGATTAGTCAAGAATTGCCCCAATCGTGGATTACTGTTAACCATCCAGATGGAGACCTTCTATGGTGGATTAAACAGAGCGTCTCAAATGGCAGTCGACACAGCTGCAACTGGCGGCATTATGGACAAATCTTATAATGAAGCTAAGGAAATACTGGACCGCATAGCCAAGCATAATATGGAATGGGTGGATGACACTTACGACGCAAGAGCAGAAAGGAAAAGGCGGTCTCAGAATGTGAATTCTATTGACTCTAATGCAATAGCCACGCTTTCTACACAAGTGGCTACTATGACAAACCTTTTGTAGAATATGTCACTGGGGAATGCATCAAACCCGTAAAAGGTAAATAAGGTAGAAACATTCGTACAGCCCATTGTTAGTTGTGTGGGCTGTGGAGATCCCCATTCCTACTCTGATTGCTCACAAAATCCGCAATCGGTATGCTTTATTAAAAATAACCCATTCTCAAACATCTATAATCCCGGATGGAGGAACCATCCAAATTTCTCTTGGGCAGGTAATCAATAGAAGCCATACCACCCAGGGTAAACTAGCAGCAAAAGCAAAGACCGCCACCTGGATTCCAGCCAATACAGCAGCCGCACCAACAATCCTTTAATAGAGGAGGTCATGCGTCGAGTTCAGCATCTCTATTTGAAAACCTTTTAAAGGAATATATCGCCCAGAACGACGCATTGCTAAAAAGCCAGACGTCTTCCATCAGAAATCTGGAGATACAAGTGGGGCAGATTGCCAGTGAGTTGAAGAATCGGTAGCCAAGAGTCTTGTCCAGCAACAAGGAAACTCCCAGGAAATAACAACGGAAAAGAGCAATGTCATGCGGTGACATTGCGAAGTGGCAAAGCTCTTGCAGAAAGAACCATGAACCCAAGAACCAACAATCCTTCAAAAGAACTCAACACACGCCTAACGACATTAGAAGATCAAGAAGAAAGGACGCCTGAATCCACAAGCCATTCAAAGCCAAGCACAGTGCCTAACGCGAGAGAACCTGCAAGTGCAGCAAACGCATCCATTTCCTAGATGCTTGATGAAGAAGAAGAATGAACAGCAATTTTTAAGTGTTTTCTTGAACCCTGAGGCAACTGCACATTAATATTGCTACTTGTAGAAGCCTTAGAACAATTCGCAAAATTACGGTCAAATTTTTTTTAAGGATATTTTGACAAAAGAAGAGAAGAATCAGAAGACGAAGTAATTGCGCTAACGGCAGAGTGCAACTGCGTTAGTCAGCAAATAGATTACCAAGAAACATTAAGGACCCCGAGTAAGCTTCACTAGTCCGATGCTCAATCAGGAGGCGTTGGAACGGTAGGGACAGACGTTGTGTGATCGTGCGAGCAAACATTAAACCTCATGCCACTCTCAATCTTCAGCAAGAATTGGAATTGGTGAAGTAAAAAAAAAACCCCACTTCAAAAACTTTCGCTTGATAGGATGATCAACATTACCCTGAAGAAATAGATTGAAGATGTTTCTGGTAAAAAGTTGACCAAATTCATATTCCAGGAATTTCATCATCCTAGACTATGAAGCAGACAGGAGTGTACAAATACATTCTGGACGACCCTTTCTAGCCACTTGAAAATATTAATAGACGTGCACAAGAGAGAACTGAACCATGCGTGTAGACAATCAGAAGTGAAGTTTTAATGTGTTAAACGTCATTAAATTTCTCAGATTAATGAAGTAATGTCAACTGAACAAAATAGAGTTGCCTGAAGAAAAAGCGACCAAAGTGTGTGAGTGTTCTCGCGTTGGAAGAAAACATGAAGGAACTTGAGCCGCCAAGTCTGAGTGAGCGGCAGACGAAACCAACACGTCCATCATTAGAAGAACCACTAGAACTAGAACTGAAATTGTTACCTAACCACCTTAAATATGCTTTTCTTGGAACAAACAAAACCTTACCTATAATTATTTCAGCAAATCTTTCCGAGCCTAACGAACATTCTTTTTTGCAGATGTTGCAAAAGTGCTGACATCCGTGGCATCAGCCCATCTTACTGCATGCACAAAATCAGGCTAGAAGAAGGGAAGACTGGATCGATTGAGCCTCAACGAAGGCTGAATCCCATAATGAAGGAAGTAGTCAAGAAAGAAATCTTAAAATGGTTGGACGCAGGAGTAATCTACCCTATATCCAATAGCAGTTGGGTAAGCCCAGTTCAATGCATCCCCAAGAAAAGAAGAATAACAGTGATAGTCAATAGTAATAATGAGCTCATCCCTTCAAGAACTGTCACGAGTTGGCTCATTTGCATGGATTATAGGAAACTCAATGCGGCAACCAAGAAGGACCACTTCCCTCTTCCCTTCATTGACCAAATGCTTGATAGACTAGCTGGAAAAGAATATTATTATTTCCTTAATGGATACTCCAGCTATAACTAGATTTTAATCGACCCAGAAGATCAAAAAAAGACGACATTCACTTTCCCCTTTGGAACATTTGCGTTCAGACGCATGCCCTTTGGACTATGCAACGCACTTGGAACATTCCAAAGGTGCATGATGCCAATTTTCTCTGACTTCTTGGAAAAGACCGTTGAAGTTTTTATAGATGATTTTTCAGTTTTTGGAGACTCATTTCAATCATGCTTAGATAACTTGGAGGCCGTCCTCGCTCGATGCGAGAAAACAAATCTTGTGTTGAATTGGGAAAAATGTCACTTTATGGTGACTGAAGACATTGTTTTGGGCCATAAGGTATCTAAAGCCGGGTTGGAAATTGATGAGGCCAAGGTAGATGTCATAGCTAAACTTCCTTCGCCATCAAATGTAAAAGCTCAACGAAGTTTTCTAGGACACGCTGGCTTCTACCGAAGGTTCGTAAAAGCTTTTCTCAAATTGCGCGACCTCTGAGCGCATTATTAGAAGCGAACCGGCCCTACAAATTGAATGACGACTACTGCAACGCATTTGAAACACTGAAGTATGCGTTGACTACAGCTTCAGTACTAATAACACCAAATTGGACGCAACGTTTCATTCTAATGTGTGACACAAGTGATGTTGCAGTAGGCACCATGTTGGGGTAGAAAAAAGGAAATTTGATACACCCCATCTCTTATGCATCCAAGACACTGAACGACTTTCAGGAACACTACACAACCACAGAGAAAGAAATACTGGCTGTAGTGTTTGGCATCGAAAAGTTCAGATCTTATTTAGTTGGTGCATCAGCAACCATCTATACAGACCACTCAGCCATTAAGTTCCTAATGAGTAAGAAGGATGCGAAACCAAGATTAATTAGATGGGTGCTGCTATTGCAGGAATTCGACATCGATATTCAGGACAGAAAGGGGACTAAGAATCAGGTGGCCGACCACCTGTCCAGATTAGAGAATCAGGAAATACAAGACCAAGAAAATGAAATCAAAGATGCATTTCCTGATGAAAGCTTATTCAAAGTTGAAGGCAGGGAACCTTGGTACGCAAACATAGTTAATTACTTAACTACCAAATAATTCCCCGAACACTTCAACTCTTAGCAAAAGAAACGGTTGGTACACGATAGCAAATTCTATTTTTGGGATGAACCATTTCTCTACAAATAAGGTTCCGACTCCATCATGCATCGATGCATTCCGGAGGGAGAGACACAACGCATCCTGGCTTAGTTTCATGACTCTCCTTACGGAGGGCATTTCGGAGGGCAAAGAATTGCTACGAAGGTTCTTTAAAGCAGATACTTCTGGCCTACCCTCTTCAAAGACGCAAGGGAGTATGCTTGCAAGTGCGACACTTGCCAACGCACTGAAAATATCTCATCAAGGGACACGATGCCTTTGAATAATATTCTTGAAGTCAAATTATTTGACGTCTAGGGCATCGATTTTATAGGACCTTTCCCCCTGTCCTACAGTCAACAATATATCTTGTTGGCAGTAGATTACGTATCAAAGTGGGTGGAAGCAGTAGCTTTGCCAGAAATAATGTGTCGACTGTCTCTAAGTTTCTCACCAGAAACATTTTCACACGCTTTGGAACACCAAAAGCCCTAGTGAAGTGACGAAGGTACGTATTTCATTAACCGCATCATTTGAAAATTGCTTGCCAAATATAATGTCAGGCACAAGATCGCTACCACATACCACCCGCAAACCAACTGTCAAGCTGAGGTATCGAATTGGGAAATAAAATCATTATTGGAAAAATTCGTCAGCGCATCGCGGAAAGATTAGGCACAGAGGTTGGATGAAGCACTCTGGGCCTACAGGACTTCCTACAAGACTCCCATAGGTATGTCTCCATACTTCTTAGTATTCGGAAAAGCTTGTCACTTACCCTTAGAATTGGAGCACAAAGCTTTCTGGGCAGTAAATAAGCTGAATTTAAACTTGGACGCTGTGGGCGATGAACGCAAGCTTCAGCTCAATGAGCTTGAGGAATGTTGGTTGAACGCATACAAGAACAACAAGCTCTACAAGGAGAAGACCAAACGTTGGCACGACCGACGCATTAGTAAGAAAGAGTTTGTTGTTGGCCAAAAAGTTTTATTATTCAATTCATGATTGCGTTTGTTCCCAGGAAAATTAAAGTCAAGGTGGTCAAGACCATTCATTATCAAAACAATCTTTCCCCACGGAGCAGTAAAGTTGACGAGGGAGGATGGCACAAATACCTTCAAGGTAAACGGGCAAAGAGTGAAGCCTTACTTTGAAGATGGTGTAGAATGACAGAAGTCATCCCTCATATTACGCGAAGCCAACTGAGGCTTGCGTCGAAGCATCCTTGCGTTCACATCGACACATATTCCAGGGACGTTTCGTCTACTTTCATTTCTTTTGCATTATATATTTTTGTGTTTACTCTATTTGTTTGCTTGTCTTTGCGTTACGATTTAAGTTAATTAATGATTGTTATTGATTTTTTATTTAAGAGATTTATTTAATCTAAAAAAAAACTGTGTACAACTGGAAGAAGCTTAGGATGGGAATAAAACTAACGCGTTGGACTTAAGCCAACGCATAGCCCAAACTGAAAAGACGCATCTCGAAAGCACAAAGCACTCGATTACCTAGAAACTCTAGGCACGTCCTTTCATTTGCATAATAAATGAGGATGTCAGGTGCCGCCTGACGTCACCACGTCCTCTCCCGCAGACCTATAAAACGCAAATTTTCGAGATTCTCTCTTCTTCTACCTCTTTTAACCCTACTTTGCAAAAACCCTAGCTCCCGAAGCTTTACTGCCCCTTCGATCAAGTTCGCTACTCCGGTCAGCCTTTAGCAACAATGTCTTCAGCATCCGACAGCCAAAACCAGTCATTGAGCTACGGAGGTGGGTCGCTGGTAAGTTTCTTTTCATCTTCTTCTGCTTCAATGTCACTTCTTTCAAACCCTCACCGAACCTCAAAACCTCCCTTTCCGACCAAGCCTTCGCACGACGGACCCTTCTCCATATCCTAGCCACCATCTCAGTGAAACCTATCGAAACCACCACAAATCTGAAATCCTCTAAAACCCACCAAAAACCCAAAACTACCGCTAATCTTAAACCCAAAATTCCCACCAAACCAAGGCGGCAACGCCCTTCTACCTCTACAGCTGCCAAGAAGCCCTACACACAACCCGCCCTACCACCATTTATTCTGACTATTACGCCGGTGGGTACGATGCATGACCCTATTCCCGCCCATCTCCACGCCGCACCATCGCCCATCGTGCGTCCATTTCCCCCCTTATCCATCCAACCCTTAGCCACCATTTACCCCATTGAAGCAAAAGGACTAGCCAACCTCTTCAGCCGCCTTCACCCATTATCATTTCATCTCTCGGGTTGCCGCATACCCCATCTGGCATCCCACCAATCACTCCCCCCAGACCCAACTCTGATAGTCTCGCGTCAGAGTAAAATAGCACGGAACTTGCGGAATTGGCTCGAAGAGACGAGCAAGAAGTTTTTGGAGCAATTTTGGCAAGTTTGAATCAGGGCCAAGTCGAAGAGGAACAAGTGATGCGTCCTGACCCAACTGACGCATCACTTGAAATTGATGAAGCGGAGCGTTATGTGATGATGCTTGAAGCAAAGTTGGAAGAAGAAGAGAAAGGGAAGTTGGCCCGGACGCATCGCAACCTTGTCAATCTGACGTGGATGAAGGGCCATCGAAAGAAAAGAGAGTGATGAGAAAAAGAAAATTAATTTTGGAGGATGAAGAATAACAGTTCGTATCTGGTCCTAAGGGTGCAACGCATGAGAGCTGCTTAAGGTCTAGAGTGTTGGAAAAGGAATTGGAGTGGTACCAACCTGCATGACAGGGGCGAAGGAAGTCTGCCCTCCAAAAAGAGTTGGAAAATGAATTAAGGGAGCTGGCACGGGAAGCCAAATCACATGAGGCGGGCAAACACAAGGTAACTATCGTGTTACCTAAAAATATCAAAGGAAGGAAGTGGCAATTTAGTGACATCCTTGCCGAGAAGGGCTTCCTCCCCGAACGCAACCTATTGCTGCCATATATAATCGAAACTGTGGACGTAATAGGCTGGGGTCAACTATGCATTGGGCACACGAGGATTTGGCCCAACCTTGTCCGCCAATTTTATAGCAGTGAGTTTAATATGGAGAAAAATACAGTGTTCGTTGATGGTGTTTTGGTGCGCTTCTCAGCCGACAAAATTAATGAAGTATTCAATATTACAAGCAACCCGAACACAGAGGGAAACTGCATCTTGGAACATCCAACTCCAAGCCAGATAGAAGATGCGTTAAGAGTAGTAGCCAAACCTAGAAGCACATGACAAACATCAAGAAGTGGAGTAAAGATCTTAGCTTCCAGGAATCTGAAACCAAACGCAAACTTATAGTATTACTTGATTAAGAAAAGTATCATGCCTACAATGCATGATGAAACATTATCAAGAGAACGCGTCCTGGCCATTTACTGCATCATGCAGTGCATTCCTCTAGACGTAGGGAGGATAATAATTGACCAAATCAAAGCCATTAAAACAAAACCACGAGGACAACTTTACTTCCCTTGGCTGATCTGTGCGCTGTGTAAACGCGGGAGCATCCCTCTGAGGGATGATTATGAGGAAATCGATGGTCTGATGGATATCAAGTTAATCAGGCGTCTGCTTCACGGTTCACCGCATATTAATCATATTAATATACAATTTCCTTAAATTGATTTGAACAATTCAAATCATCCCTCTTTAATATCCTTTAATGAGCTAACAAAGGGACTTGATGGACACGTAAATTAGAAGCTCTAACGATATGAGATTAATTGGCTAAACTCATTAACCAAGTTAACCAATATTCGTTAACTGTGGGTATACTCCACTAAAGACCCACAACCGCACTCTTTTCACTATAGATATATTTCTGTGTCCATGGATATAGATCAAAACAACAAATTAGTCCTTCACGAGTGTTCGTAACTCCAACTGAGTCAATTATCGTTTTACCCTTGGGTTACCTCTGACTCCTTAAATACCAGTGCTCCTTTAATGAACAACCTATTTATGGTCCAACCAATAAACAGAAATCCCTATAGGGACAATGAGAGGATAGAGCTTTTTGTTAAAATCCTGGAGACACCACTTAAGGAAAAACTCATCTACTTAACTCGAAGAAAGGAAGAAGTGAATTCTATCTTTTATTATTATGTTCCCAGCTCCCCACTCGATCTTGTCCCCAAAATGGTAGGCATATTGAGTAGGCGAACTGGCCACCCTCAGCCATACAAATTAAAGGACAATTCCTCACACTCAAGATTAAGACTAAGTTGCTTAGGTCATCCTATTGAAATAAGAACCTAACTAGTTAATGGTGTTACATCTAGTGGTCACTATTTCGCTGTCCGTTCTTATGCAAACTCATTGCATAGGATACCTCCACTCGCATGTCATCTACATGAACGCGTTGGATCATTGTATTTGTATCAAATATAAAGTGGATCATATTCATAGTGTCACCAGGATAAGGTATCTTGAAAATTGATCCCTATATGTCTCCACATACAGTTCAAGACTCATAAGGCAACCTTGGATGTTAGTTTATTGGATTTAGGGTTATTAAGACAAAATAGAAAACAACACAATAACATTTATTGAATTAAAAGCTATAACTCTTTATTGATGACGATCATTTAATAACACTTACTATCTATGAGTTTTAGGGCATAAAACCCAATAGACTATTGGTCCAAGGGCAATCCAGGACCAGTTGAGCAATAACCAGTTGTCGGGGGCTATCCAAGAGGTGGCCTGACGCGATTTGGCGCATAACTTCATCATAAGATGGAGAAGTGCGTTGGAAGTCGGTTGAACCTTAAAAGAGTTTGCTTGATATGCCTAGAAGCTCCTAACAAGTTCCAATTATTCACAACAGGGTAGTGTGGAGTTTGAAAGGGAGATTGTTCTCCCAAGATAGGTTCAGAGAATTGAAATATGCTTTGTCCAAGAAACTACAAACCCTAACTTGGGAGTAGGGACTGATGTTGTGGGTGGATTCTAGAACCAGGGATAGAATGGTCAATAAACAACAAATGAAAAGGAGAAGAATAAGATCAAAAGGGATATAAGTTTGTTGAGGCCGAGCCTATTAGAAATGACCTAAGGTCATTTGGCCCAACATAAGCTTGGCCAAAAAAGGATGAAATCCTAAAGGTGTCAGGTAAGAATGTTGGGCTGGTCGGCCTCAACCTTTTGGAATTCTTAAATAGGCAACCTAGTCAAAATCCCTAATTGAATAAGGAGGAGGGTCAAAATCTATAAATAAGACAGAGAAGAATGTAAACGAGGGGTAAGTTCTAAAAAACCAGTATCAAATTCTCTCATCTCCTTCCAACCTGGCTATGGTTTACACCACGCCGGTGTCCAATTTTTTTTTTGCTTGCACGCGAGCTCTCTTTCCCTAAATAACAAATTTATCGTTATTGTCCCATAAAGATCAGGTACAATTGCTTGGTCAAAATTTGTCATCAACAACATTTAATTAAAGAAACAACACTTGCCTGCTTGGTGAGATTGAAGACAAGCTCAACCACATTCTTCGTTTCTTAAATATTGATCAATGACTCATCGAGAGCACAAATGATATCAAATAATATTTTGCATGATTTTGAAATCTATGGGGGAAACTTGAGATGTTGCTTAAAACCATTAGGATTGGACAATAGGATAATTTAGTCAAATAATAAATATTTATTTAAAAAAATAATTAAAACGAGAGAGGAAAAGAATGAGCCGTTTGAGTATGGTATGGTAGCACTAGCACCAAGTAAAGCGGTGGGTTTCACTGAGAAAGGAGGAGCGAGTAATGAGTGACCTCTCCATTGCAGCTCCAACCGTAAAACACCACCATTATAGCGCCTGCAGCCCCATTCCTTCTGCAGCTCTTTACATTCTCATACCCCTTTTCATTTTGGGATTTTCCGTCTCCATTTTCGTCCTTGTTGTAGTTCACAACGCCTTCTTCTTCCTCTCTCTTCTCTTTCTATCCATCTTCCTCTCTGCTTTCGCCCTCTGGAATAACCTCAACTTCTCCTCCAAAGCCGCCATTAACTCATTTCTTCACTCCTTTCCCGACTCCGACCTCACACTCGCTCGCGATGGTCAACTCGTTAAGATTACAGGGGTATTCCTTCTCTTTAATCCCATTTCCCTTTTTTGTAATCATATTTGTAAGTAGGTTGTATTTAATCTTTTCAATTGATGCGACTGATGGGTGTGATTTGTTTCTGCATATCTTTGTTTCCCCCTTTCAGCAATTGCTATGAGAGGCTGCTAACTTCTGCTTTGAAGTGAATGTTGAGGACCTTTTTTTATTATTTGTTTTTTGATGTGTTTGTTGAGTAGCCAACGTTTTGTAGACTTGATAATTGTTAATACGCTTTGGTATCCTAAGTAGGTTTGCTTATCCTAAAGTGAGTTTGCATTTGGATATAATACGAGGCAGGCAGTTTCTTGTGTTTTTTAATGTGTTATCCTACCTGTGAAATGCTTTCTTGTGACAATTTGATATTTTAGGAACTCAAACCTTTGAGTTTGGAATGATTTTTGAAAAGGTGAAAAGTGTATTAAGCTCATTATAATCACTTTTAAAGATATTTAAAAGTCCTTTGGTAAATCCTAGAATACTTGAAGAATACTTTGAAGGTGTTCCTTCCACGATAGTGTTTATGGGAGAAGTGTTTTGTTTAAAAGCATTTTCATGAGAATTCGTCTCGAGCTCAATTTTATTTATCGGCTAGCTACTTCATTGGGGAAAATTTTATTTTGAGCCTTAGTTTCTTGTGAGGACTAACCAATCATCCAGGTGATGAATTGGAATTATAAATTTAAAGGAATTGACTTTAGAATTGAACTTATTCCACCATGTATATAATATGAACCATGGTCGGAAGTACTTCCTACATGGGCTTGATGTTACCTGTTTGGGGTTTGATTCTTTCTTGTTCTTAAGTATATTCCACTGCTTTTTTAAATTCAGTATGCTTCGTGCGGGACGGTCTCCTTGGAATCATCCTATGAAAAGGCTACTGGGTGCATTTATGCATCTACCTCTTTATATGAATGTAGAGGAATGCCTCTGATTTTTCAAAAGATAACTCAACCTTACTGTGGTTGGAGGTTAGTATATAGTGAGGTATGCAAATTCTACTCCCAAGAAACGTTTCATTTCTTTGTTTTTATTGTTATTTTGCAACTATAAAGCAATAGAGGTTTTGTTTTTTTCCTGAACTTTTAAATTTTCTGCATACTTTTTCTTTCCCTAGCTCAGTAGGCTAGGCACTTTATGTTGTTTGGAAGCTACTGCATGAAGTGAAAGAAGTGGCATTTAGCTTCATTTTTCTTTATTGGTCATATGGTTCCAGTTGTTTTCATTATCTCGATACTCTTATCTGCTCATTTTGATATTTATTTGAGCTGTTTAATGAAGCTGAAGCATAGCTGAGTTAGATTCTATGTCAGACCAAAAATGTAATTTTGAGTTTTCTTATTCCATCGTTGACCTTTATGGTCTAGAGTTCTTATATGAAGAAACAAATTTGGGAGGATTAGCATAATATTTTCAAAGTAACTTGCTGTTGTTCTTTCTCCGGAAGCCTTGGTATCATACTGCTCAAAGGAATGTATAAAGTTGAAAAACTATACTTCTTTAATGTAACTTCCTTTTTTCTAAGCCATCAAATTCAAAGGAATGTATAAAGTTGAAAAACTATACTTCTTTAATGTAACTTCCTTTTTTCTAAACGATCAAATTCAATCTTTATTGTTCTAAAGAATACAGTAAAAGAATCTTATGGATTATACTTGTATTGCTAATCTGATGCATCAATGATATACCTTATATCATTTTCCCTTTTAGACATCTAAGATGAGGTAGGAATACGTGTCTATTCCCATCTGGAAATCTAGAGAGCTTGCACCTGTTTGTTTTCGACATGGGTATGTATTTTAGATTTTTGATATCACGTGCTCAAATTTCTACCTGGCAGAGGTTCACCACTGACTTCTACATAACTGATAGAAAATCTGGTATTAGAGCTATGGTAAGGGCCGGCCCTGGTAGTAAACTGGTTCCTCTTATTATGGAGAGCAAGCTTGTTAGTACTACAAGACACCGCAAGATTCTGTCTCCTTCCTTGAGAAAATGGCTGAGAGACAGAAACATTTCTACTGAAGCCCGAATGCTTCGACTTGAAGAAGGGTAACCACTTATCGTGATAACACCTATTTGTTTGACTACGTTTGGCCATAATTTTAGTAGCTAATTCCATATATTTTTAGCAGATATGTTCAGGAAGGCGGCTTTGTCTCTGTAATGGGAATATTGCATAGGAATAACGGTCATATAACAATAGTTCAACCTCCAGAAGTAATCTCTACCGGATGTGTATGGCGGAAACTTCTTCTTCCCATTCATATTGAGGGACTAGTTCTTGGGGTCTCACAGACGACTGGCCCTTCGCTCGGTCAGGGATCGATATGTCATCAAGAACAGTTTGCTGACGGATGAAGCTTGGATTGTATGTTGTAGATGGAAATTTTGGATGGAAATTTTGGATGAGAGGCGAAGTCCACTAGAATTCCTAACCTTTTGTTTTAGTGACTTTATTCTTCTTTTAGTTCATCTTTCTCTACTCCTTCAGTTTCCAGAGTTACATTTGTTCACGTCTCTATAGGTTTCTGTCAACTACAAATTCTACTTGAATGTACATTGATTAATTTTGTGGAAATCAACCATCTCAGCTAAACCTTTTAGTTGCTAACCAAAATATGTTGCCAACTTGATGATGAGATAGCTCTAGTAATTAGTATGTACTTCTTCCTTTGAAGTTAGAGGTTCACATTTTATAACATTCGTTGTACTCGTTTTGAAAGGATGACTTTTTATGTGACTTCTCAATATTTCCCAAACCAAGAGATCAATCTCTTTTAAATAGAATCTAAACTCTAAAGCATACATATGTAACATTAAGTCTTTTTTTGGGCAAATTGCAAAAATTACATTTGAATTATAGCGGTAGTAACAATTAAACTCCTCAACTCTCAATTAGTAATAATTAAACTCCTCAACTCTCAAGTAGAAAAATTAAACCCTCTCAAGTAGAAAAATTAAACCCTTAAATTTTAATGAAGGTTAAAATCAAACCCTCAAACTCTAATAAATTTGAAAATTAAACCCTTATATTTTACTTAATTTATCTCTCCAAAATCTCTCTCTCGAATTTCCACCTCTCCCCCTCCCTTCAATCGCAACCAACGCCACTCTCCCTTGGTACTCTGTCATTTTTTAAGGCTAAAATCTGAAAGGAAGAGGAGGTTGGACAGTCTGCAGTGGCTGAAAGGTCCCAAAAGCATTATTTCCATCCATTGGCGGCAATGGGGTGCTCATAGCGGTTTCGTTATTGCTGGTTTTGCTGTACAAGAGTCACTAGAAAAACAAAAACTAAACCAATTAAAGCTTTTAGTTTATTTTCCAACTTTGTTTACAGTGTTAGCCAAGCTGTACTCTTCTTAGTTTTATTTTTTTAGAGAAGGACTTTCTGACTAATGATATTGATGAATCATTTGAATGTTTTCTTATAAATTTTTTCTGATTGTGGGATGATAAGAAAATGGAAGTCCTTGTAAGAAGGAATTCCCAGAGTATATAATTGATAGAATATGAATAGCTAAAATTAACTAACGCCTTTTCTTTCTATTGCTTTTTAGCAAATATAGGCGACAAAAAAGGGAGCTTGGTTGAAGTGGAATAATCTTCCGATCTAGTGAGCGTATATGCCTCCTTCGCCTCCGTACTTTGTTCACAACAATGTTGCAAAATAACACATACGCTGAGTTAGATGGAAAACAATTGAAGGAAACGAGGGAGATCGATGTCGTGCTGAGGGAGAGAGGAGTAGGGTGGGGATTGAAGGAAAGATAATGAATAATGGAGGAAGAGAGGTGGAAATTAAGATAGTTAGTTTGAGCCTTGAAGGTTTGATTTTTACATTTACCAAAGTTCTTTGGAAAGTTTAGACTTCATTTGGTAGCCATTTCGTTTTTTTTGTTTTTGTTTTTAAAAATTAAGTTTATTTTCTTTTTTCTTTATAACAATGATTTGCATATTTATAAATTACAATAGTTAAATTCTTAACCAAATTAAATAATAATAATAATAATAATAAATATGAGAAAGCTACTTTTAATATTTGTACTAGATCCACTAAAGGCCTCATAAGATGGTGAGAGTTGTCATAAAATGGACACTTTGATTTAATATTTGTACTTATTATTTATTATTATATTAATGATGTTATATTAATATTTTTACCTATTATTTATTTATTGTTATAAAAGGTATATTATATGAAATTTATATAGTTTAAAAATTTTAGGCACTTTAATTAAATTAGTTAAAATAATTAAAATGTCAATCTGGTACGGATTACCACCTCAAAGATCAATGGTTTAATTTTTTTTCTCTTGCAATGGTTGAACCAAGGGAAAAATATAATTTCCACTTGGATCAATTTTCAATATCTCTAATCCTATCAGAATCAGTAACCATGCTTGTCATTCTCATCTCTGTACTTTGAAAGCCACTTCATTAAAACACCAGTATAATTCCCTCAACAAGGGTTGGCAAGTGGGAAAGAATCTCAATTCAGACAACCCATTATTTCATCTTCATTCAACCTGATATATCTGATGAGTCAATTGTGTTAAATCATGCACAGAAAGTCGAATATTGTAGAACAAAAGACAGAAAAGCAGGATTATGAATGAACAAGAAACAAATTGAAATTCTCTGCTAAAAAATTAGGAAGAAACCTATAAACCTAGATGACACAGAATGTCTTCAACAGAAAGTGATAGAATGTCTTCACAGCTCTGGCTTATTGCAAAACTCAAGACATTTATGGTTTGAGAAATTCGATTACTGTTTTTTGCCATAGTATTGCAGATAAAATGCAACACCTATAATCAACAGGGGAATCAGATATTGCAATACTTTTATCAAAGATCCTGAAGATTGAGCTGACGACGTTGTTATTGTTGCCGTTGCTGATGCCTTTGCTGATTGGGAAGCAGCTGGTCGATAATCGACTGGCTTTGGAACCGTAGACATGTCAACATTCCCAACATAATATTTTTCCATTTCCTCTGTTGCAGATAAACTGTGACCCACAGTTTCAAAGTCATCGGTTGCATCTTTTTCTGCAAAGATTCAAGATTGTTTTTCCAATCATTCATAACTTGATGCAATAACCTTTTCTGGATATGTTGAAATACAGTAACAAGTAGTCAAGTTGGGAAAAAAATGTTGAGCCAAAACTTACCAGTAGCTAATAACAAGACTTCATCACCTCCAGGATGTTCTTCCAGAAAAGGGGTGACATCATAAACCTACAATGGGAAATGCACAGGGACAAAGCAATGAAACACAATGACAATATCAAGGAGTAAGGATATATATATATATATATGCACCCAAGTTGGAAAGGTCTGATTATATGTATATCTGGGAGATGAGTACTGATATAACAACAGCACAAACAATTTCAGAAACTGCAACTTCACTACACTCTGTAGTGATATGTTGCCATGGCTTGCAATGTGTCTTCCATCCCCAAGACTTGTAGCATTGAACAGGGTATTCCGATGATCCATAAAAAAATCTCAATGTTCTATACAGAATACGTTAATTGAAGTTTTGGGATATATTCTTCAAGTATTACTTTCTGTTCACCTAGACCTTTAAAGATAGAATCACTAATATTATTAAAAGGTCAGAGTTTTAAATTAAAGATAGACTTTTAAAGATAGACCTTTAAAAGGTCAGAGTTTTGAATATGCATTCATATTATGTAGTTAAACTCCAAATAACTTCAAGGCCCTAACATTCTTCTTTGATTGTTGGAGCTTACTCATTGCAAAGTTAACAATACCAGAGTCTTGCCAACAAGTGTTTGTTAAATGAGTTCCATGAAATGTGTCTCACATCTACATAGGTTTAATATCTAAATCCTGAACAATTGTTTTCACTGTAGAAGAAAAGATGAGGAAATAACTTCCTGTCTGTTTTCAGTACAATGTATATTAGTTGTTTCAGAAATAAAGGAAATCAGTCTCTACAGTGCTAGCTAATAGCTTTTCTGTGCATTCAATTTCCTATCTACAGTGACCAACATGAAGGAAAGTTAAAAGTACGTAGACTGAAATTAGTCAAAACCGTACACGGATCAAAATAATATTTAAATCGAATACATTGATTATCAATTTGTGAAGATGGGTAGGAGGAAGATCAAGAAACAAACAAGCTTAATCTCCCATCCCTCAATCTGGTCACATATGAGTCTACTGTTCCAATGGGAAATACGATTAAGTTCTAACCAAACAATTTTACTAAATGGAGATTACAAAATACCCAACAAATAAGAGCGATTGTTACATATATCAGACCTTTCCAGAGATTATAAGCCAACAATCCCGCTGGTGATTGTGTTTAGCCACTTCATCAAAGACGAAAACCTTAGGATCCGAAGCCATTTCTGCAACAATCAACTGCAAACAAAAATCAAGCTCAATTCACACTGAAGAAGTCGATTAAATTAGAGAATCAGACGATTTAAATGCAGAACAATTGAGGAAGAATCTGGGTTTCTTACAGATTAAACGTAGAAAGAAATTGGAGAAGAAACGACCCAAATCAGCACGGTTTCTTCTGTATTTGACTACCATCCAAGCCATTTCTTGCGACTTTTATTTGGCAGGTTTCACGGCGCTAAAAGACAACCCGATTGAATTTGTTGAAACAATTTCATTTCAGTCCCTGTTTTCCTACTCTTTTACCAAGTGCTCCCCAAATCTTCCTTTAATTTCCCATCCCACGTGATACTTGACTAAAACGTGTCTTCATGGTACTAAATTTTTGTTAACATTTTCATTAAAATTTAAGGTCTCAACATTTCTTTCGATATCAAGAGTTCCGATTTTATTCTTATTATCGGCGAATGTTAAAATTGATTTTGGATAATCTAATGCAATACAATACTTACTAATTTGATAGGAATTAAGGTGACGAATTATACTGTCTAACAAGGAACTTTTAAATTTTTCTTTTGAGATTTATATAAGAGCAATTTTTTTTTTTTTATTTTCTATTTTTCATGTTTTAAGTGGTTTAATTCCTCATTTTAATTTTTTTTCAATACTCACATAAGCTAACAATTTACTAATTAAACTGGTATAATTGAAAATCCTCAAAAAGTAAGAGATTAGATTGTAAAATATCCAAATATTTGAGGATAAAAAATATTTTTAGTAGTTCGTACTTTAAGAAAGAACATATATTTAGCAATTTATTGAATTGTCTTTATGCAAATGACTCTTCACCAAACATGTTTTATTCCGGATGGTTAAGATTTAATGAAATTATTTATGGGTCGATAACTAACTAGCACTGAATATAATAAAAATTTTTTGCAAAAAGATTAAAAGGACTATATTATTCTCTACAAAAATTCAGACCTGAAATGACTTTTAATCTAATTATTATAATATGTGGACGTTGGATGGATCTGTAATGATAATAACAATAATTTCTAAAATACTGCCTATCCTTGCCACGTGCATCACGTGGTTTGTTTATTTATAATTTAAAGTCAATCTACTATTTTAATACAAATTATATGTATTATACACGTACGAAATTGCGTAAAGAGTAAGATGACCATGTAAAAAAGGCTGCATTTATATTTTATTTCCTTATATTTTGATGCTAATTTTTCAATTCAGGCTTTACTATTCAAAAAGTTTCGAATTAATCAAATATATTTTAATATATTTCAACTAAAACATTTTCCCTGGGTGAATATTAAAAAGATTTTAAATGATAAAGTAGGAGAGTATTGAAATTTGGATATTCGACGTCAATGAAAGAAAAATGTCAATTAACGTAAAATTATAATCTTTTTAGTTGATAGTTAGTCAATAGATGTAGAAGTTTCGAAGACAAATATGTGTTTGTAATAACTCAATAAAAAAAGTGTTTTTCAAGGAAGGGGTAATTGACATTTTTAACCCTTTTCAAGGTTATTTTTGGAATTTTAAACCATTTTTGAAAAATTTATATTTCTGGACCTCTTCAAGTTTTCAAGAAAAGAAATTACAAATTTGCCATAAGAATTTCAAAGTCTTTCTTCTTCTTCACTTCTCATTTTCTCTTCTTCTTCTTGTAAATCTTCAATTTTCTCCATTTCCGGCGACTCCTTGATTTTGGCTACAGTTTTTAAATATCAAATCTTTTTCAACCTCACGGCAGATTTCTCATCTCAATATGAGGGTTTGATTTTACATATTTTTTTTTTTTTTTTTGCACATTTGGTTGGTTTTTGATTGAGGATGCTCGATGCTAATTTTTCTAGGTTAAAATCGATGTTTGGGTTAAAATTGATGTTTCCAATGTTGCATGTTTAACTTTTGTAGATTTTTTTGACTATTTGAGTGAGTATTTTTAGAGTTTATGTTTGTATGTGAACTATCTTCGTTTGTATTCATATTTGTGTGAAATTTCTTTGATTTTAGAATACTTTTTTCATTTAAACTTCATTTTTAGCATTTTTCGAGTCATTTGGACCCAAGATGTTGGATTTTTTGCATAAAAAATTGATCTTTATTATCTACAAACTGCCGTATTCCTGGTCGGGCTTCATATGTGGGTCACCAGGTATTGACTGGGCTAAGAATATTGGAAAAAATATGAATTGGCGTAATTCGGCCTTGGTTGGGTATTGATCCGAGGATTTGGTTGTGCGTCTGGTGCTTGCCCTGTCGGGTCTTGGTCGGGCGCAATAGATGAGGCAGGTACCGAGGATAGGGAGGAATGTCCCGTCCTTGCCTTGCCTAAGTAGGGACTGAGTAAAAGAAATAGTAAGCCGTTTGGGGTTGACCTAGTTGGATATTGACCGGGCACTAAGAAAAGGATCCCTTGGGTAGGGGGAGGTAGTGGTAAACCTGGTCTCGCCCTGACCATAGTGAGACCAGGTACCTAGGAATAGAGTTAAGGTTTAGGTTCGCCTGGTACCAGGGGAGGTAAGGGTACCCGGCCTCACCCTGGCAAGGTGTTTGACCGAGCCTAGTGTTAAGGAGGCTAAGGGTTTTCTGCCCGATTTGTATTCTGGCGACTTTTTGGTGATTAGTGTACAATACATTCATTTGGTGGGAGGTGGATCAAATAATTACTATAGTAATTAGATATTAGAAAAAAGAAACGATAAATAAGCAAGAATTCAAAATGAAACAAGCTAATGAATTCTAACATGAAAGAAATGGTGGAATTATTCAATACAAAATGAAATACATACCTTTTTATGTAGTGTATTAATAAATCGTAACTTCAAGGAGTTGAGAAGAGAAACTTTGAACTGTTGAGATAATTTGATGAAGAGAACTTCTTGTGAATAATTTGTTGAGAAATTTGGTGAAGAAAATTTCTTATTGAGATTTTTTTGTTTGTTTGTGGATAATGGAATGTGATTGATGTAGTTTGGTTACAATTAGTTTGTGGTTGAGGTGGATAAAAGTAATTAAAACATTCATTTAATTATTTTTTGTGGGTAATTGCATGTAATATTTGTTGTCGCATGTAATAAGTTGGAAAGGGTAGAATAGAAATTAAACATATAAAATTGTCTTTAATTAATATTAACACTATGACTTATAATTCAGTCTTATATAGTTGGAATTTGAATATTAGATTACTAAATTAAGAAGAAACCAACATTATTGATTGTTCAACAATGTAATTGGCCATATACCATTGAAAAGCTCTAAAATGCCTCACAAAAGAGTATCCATTAGAAACATCAAAATCAAAAGCTATTTACCAATGAGGAATTAACTACACATTTGAAATGCTATTCTGTATAAAAAAGAATCGATAAAAAATCCCGCATAGCTAATTCATAAAGATAAAAATGATCAAGATATTCAATACCTTTTTACATAATGTATTGACGAATCATAACTCTGTAGAGTATAAGTGTTAGAAATTTATTGATTGGCTCTCTATTTTTCTAAGGCATCTTCTAGTGATTTTGCTTTTGTCACAAATGGAGTCTTAGCATCTATCTCAGACATTACTAATTCCTGCAATATATTTTTTTCCTAATTTGAAAATTCTATGAGGAATATTTATTTCTTTTCTAATTTGAAAAATCCCAGCAGATGTCTATTGTTCGATAATTTCCTTATTTATGGAAACTTATCTTGACTGAAGGGAAAATATTTTTCCGAAAATTCTTTCCTTTTCTGGACACGATTTTTAAAAGGAGAATATTAGCTATCATTTAGGATCGCCACATTTTATTTATTATGAGAGAGTTTTTGTTCTTGGTGGCCGAATTATGCAACATTGTGTTTTGATCTATACTCTTCGTATTCCACTGTGTGATTGCATTGATTGAAAATTGCAATACCTTGAAGATAATTTCTGTCTTAAGGGGGGCCTAAGACTTCATTCTTGAGAAGGATTTCTCCATTTTAGGGAAGACCTAAAATTCATTAGTGAAGGGAGTTTACTGAGTTACAAGGAAGACAATCAAGCAAAGAGGAGTCTCACACATTGTCAGAAGTCGAAGTGTTCAACACTAATATTAACACACTTAGGGGGGAGGGGAGGGGAGGGAGGGGGGCTAAGTTCAAATGAGAGGGAGTCTCATATCTAGGGGGAGCCTAGGTGATCTGTGAGTTGGGCTCTATATGAGTCACTATTGTAGTCGTTGAATTATAAATAAGTACTATGTTGTAATTGCTCTTAGTCATCTTTTCTAGGCACACTGCTCCTGGACATAGGTAGATTTTGTCGAACTGGGTTACCAATTTCTATGTGTCTTCACTTGCTTTCTTGCAGTTAGTTTTGTTTGTTGTTACAATGCTTGTCTATGCTTTTTGTTTAACATTTGTATTTCGAGTGACGAATCATCTTATAACTTTTTCAATTGGTATCAGAGAGGGACACCTTTATCTCAGGTGCTTCGTGTTGGGGTTAATATCCTAAATCTCGTGGGTTCTGTAGTTTGAAATTGTAATGTACAAATAATTTTATTTATTTAATAAAATATGAGATGTTTTATTTGACATTTAGTAGCATTAGCCCATAAAACCAATAAATTAACATCCGAGGTTATCTTTTGTAGCTTAAACATGTATGTAGAGACATACAAGTGGATCATGTTTAAATGATAACCTAAATGGTCTTAGTAGATGGATAAGGCTGGGTATCTTATCTTGGTGACACTATGAATACGATTCGCTTTGTAGATGTTACAATTGTTGTAAAGTGCTGTAAATAATCTAATCCTGATCATTCATGTGGAGACATATGAGTGGGGGTATTCTATACAAAGGAATTTGTATAAAATCGGACCACGAAATGAATAGTCTCATTATATAACGCCTTTAATAATGGAGACTTACATTTCACTAGGATGACCGCAAGTGACATGATCTGAATCTTGAGTAAGTTGTGAACTCCTGCCTATGAAGACGGTCCTTTAATTTGTATGGGTGAGAGTGGCCAGATCGCTGACTCAATAAAACTACCATTTTAGGGATTCGTTTGATTTGGGAGTTGGAAATACAACTACACAAGACGAAATTCACTCATTCCCTGATGTCGGAGTAAGTAGATAAATTGCTCCCTTAAGGGCTGATTCCGGGGCTTGAACAATGTGGGGTCACACCCTCTTTTGGCCTAGGAGGGATTTGGTCATAGTTAGACTATGACTTATTGTTCATTAGAGGGATTAGTGGTACTTAAGGAGTTAGATGTAACTACAAGGGAAAAACAGTAATTTTCGTCGAGCTGTACTTACAAGCAATTTGTGAAGAGTCATCGCTTTGTCAACTAATTATATCCAATGGACACAAAATTATATTTGTAGTGCAAAGAGTGCAGTTGTCGGTCTTTAGTAGAGTGACCGACAGTTATTTGATGTTGAATAATTAATTAAAAGAGTTTAATTAATTATTCAAGAACCATTGGAGCTTCAATCTATAGTTTCATAAGGTCCCCTCTATAGCTCAACAAAGATTATTGATAATCAATTTTGGATTAATTTGAATTGTTCAAATTAATTATATGTGATATAATTAATTTAACTTAATTATATATGATATAGTTAATATAATGTATTTGATACATTATAATATAAAGTTTATTTAAGAGAAATTGTATATTTGAGTAAGATTCAAATATTAATTATATGAATGAGATTCATATAATTAAATTTAGTATAAATATGATTATTAAATGTCATGCATTATTGAGAGAGAAACAAACTATATATAAAAACTATAGGTTATGTGTTATATTTGATATAACATAAAGTTTATATGATAAGGTGATTATCATATATGTATATTAAATATACATATTAATTTAATTAATTGTTTAGGCGTCCAATCCCGATCCAATAATTGTTGTTTAAAATTATGCATATGATGTATAATTTAATTTATATAATTATATGTCATAATGTATGTCATATAGTAAAACCCCACAATAGGTTATGCATTATTCATGCATCATTTATATTATAAATGTTATAATATATAGTTGCATGATTTAATTTTATAGCATGCTCATGCATCATATAATATAAATGTTATAATATATGTTTGCATGCGTTAATAACATAGCCATGCATCATTTATACTATAAGTGTTATAATGTATAGTTTGGATGTATGGATGAATGTATGTTATTAATTATTTCATTACTTTAGTATATAAATGTTAAGTAATGAAATGGAATTGCATGAAACATGTTACTACTTTAGGTTATTTTATAATTGTTATAATTTACCTAAGTATGCTTTAGCATGCAATAATTAGTTTTAAATTATTTTAGAGTTATAATTAAATAAAATTAGAAATTAAAATCAATAATTCAGAATTGCATGCGAACCTTAGATTAAAGTCATTTTTTTAAATAGTTTTAAAATATGATTCACATAGACTTAAGATCACATCATTTCTAATGAGATTAGAGATAAGTTTAATAGGATTAAATTGATTTTAATTATAAGATAAATTTGTAGCAAATGTATCTATAATGAACTTTTTGTCTAAGGCTAGTTCTGTCTAGATGGGGTATTTAAGTTGACGGAGACGGAACACCCCTATCTAGGAACTGATCTGGAAAGGTGAATTAGATAGATTTGCTACAAGTATGCAATTATTGATTAAAGTTTATTAAAGTGTTTAATGAACATTAATCAAAATTGTCTGACTATCAAAAGTAAGTATTACTTTTGGAAAAATTTAAACAATCACTTAGAAAAATAATTAGCAGTATTTTTCTAAATTAAATTAACCCAAGGTAAAACAGTTAGCGGGAGAAAAATGGGATATATGATACTTCATTTTTTCTTTTCATGTTTCTCCCTTAAAGTTCACACCGTGAGATCTATACTCGGCCTCGAGGCACCTTTGCTTATATCCCCCTACGGGTGAAATTTATATAGATCAATACCAAGGTGAATGGAGAGAATGTTTATAGTAAGTGGGAGTGAGATGTGTGTTGATGCGTTATTTTATACGGTGAAATAATGAAAGGAATTATGGTGATGGAAAATGCGTCATGCAACAAGTTTTCTCAGCAGAATCCAAGTATAAATCCTACTGAGTTTCCTGGTAAGTCCAGGGTCGAACTCAGGGACTAAGGAAAACAGTATGCGGCAATAAATTTTAGATTACTTTGCGGTAACAAATAAATTAATGATTTGGTTGGTTTGTTGTTTGAAGTATAAAAAGTATGCGGCAGATTTGAGATAAGAATGATTATGCGATAGATACACTGAGTATGCGACAGAACGGGTTGAGAAGGTCTTTAGCTAGCGTTTCCAGAGAATGCATCAAACTATGCGATCATGCTACACTCATGCGACAACAAATCATTTTCCAATGCAGATGCAGTAGCTTCTAATTTTAGGATGCATGCAATGAATGCGATAATGCCTATAGAGCTTATTCCTAAGTCTCTACTTCTTGCCTATGCGATGATGCAAGATGCACACAAGGACAAGGTGACCGCATTCAGTCATAACCTATCTCTAGGATGCATGTGATGCATCAATAGCAAACAACGCTTATTCCTAAGCTCCTATCTCTGGATTATACGTTTCTAATCTAACTCTCCCGAGCCTAGATTCTAACCTGACTTTTCCAAGCCTAGATTCTATCCTTAGACTACCCTCCCGAGTATCTCTAATGGATGAATGACGCATACATAATACAAGATAATCGCATAGAATAAAGATCCCCCGTTGTGCTAGCTAAGTGCTTCTCAACCCATTCGACAGATTTAGCTACTCATGTGTAACATACAAAGAGTGAAAATATATAAAGATGTAGATTCCATTTCTATAAATCAGTTCAGAGTACAAAATGACAATGGAAGATAAGGATAGAGAGCCTAGTAGCAATTCTTTGCTTCCCAATGATTTTACACTGTTAACTCTATTCTACTAAAAAGATGTTCCTGCTTCTGCAGGAGTTGGCCCTCTCTCTGATCTTGACGCTTCCGACACTCTTCTAAGTTCACCGAAACGATCTCTCAGTATAATCTCCCTTCACCCACTTCCGCCATTGAAGTAAAGAAAACTAAGAACAAGGCTACTTCTATCTAAAGGGAAAAATTATCTAACTGTCGAACTCCTTCACTGAAGGTGACCTCTGGTATTTATAGAGCTTCAGGGTAAAAGGCTTCTTCTCTCTTATGGTTTCACTGATGAGATAGCATTAATTCTCTATCTGAAGCGCCGAATATTTGTCACCGAAAAGTTGAGTGTACTTGCTACAGTAGTTCGTTAACGGCTTGTCAACTTAATTCGGAATCGACCGTCATCAGCTTTCTGTCCCATCGTGATTTATTATGCTTTTTCCCTGTCTCTTATACACATCTAGATGTGTATAAGAGACAGGTCTGATGCGCCGAATATTTGTCACCGAAAAGTTGAGTGTACTTGCTACAGTAGTTCGTTAACGGCTTGTCAACTTAATTCGAAATCGACCGTCATCAACTTTTTGTCCCATCGTGATTTATTATGCTTTTTCACCTAGACGCGCCGGCTCTATTCGGCAACCTTCTTGAGCAGATATTTGCGACCGCAAATGATCACATAGCCTTGCGTTAATGCAATCTCTTAATGCGCAGATGTAGCCTTGCGTTAATGCAATCTCTTAATGTGCAAATATAGCCTTGCATTAACACAATCTCTTGATGTGCTCGTATATCCCCATGTTAATTCAATCTCTTAATGTGCTCGACCGTTGATTTCTTTAGATCACATTTTCCGCCTTGCGTCCACGAATATTTGGCACAAAATTAGATAAGTTAACTGTTTTAATGCGATTGACGCATGCGACCGCAATGTTGTGAACTTAATGCTTTTGGACGCAATATTGTATATGTTTATCAACGCAATCCTGCATTGTTTGATAACTTGTGCTGTAATAACGTGCATTTCTACCCGTTATCACACCCTCAAATTTAAACAATGTTTGTCCTCAAGCATAAGCTAAAGATTTCCTTTAGAAAGTCGATCGCCTTCTCTTTCCTAGATTTCTCAAGGATGCCTTATTCAGATCCTATACACCAAAATTTTCTTAATTCTTATCCAGGTCTCTACTTAAGATATTTCTAAAATTTAAGGACCACAAGTTTAACCTTAAAAAAGACTTTACTAGATTTCAGGACATCGCATGATTTATTTCAAAAACTTTTTCACTAGAGTGTTAAACGATTTTTTTTTATTTATCCTTGGATATTTTAGACATTATTTTTTTCTCTAACCTTGTGCTGATCCAAGTGCCTCGCCTTCATTTTGGCTTGCCCCCACGGGTATTATGCGGACATCCAACTATAAGCAAGGTGCTATTTCTCAGACTAAACTCATACCCATTTGGCAGCAAAGTTGCGGTCATTTATTTATGCGTTGATCACGATTCCTACCTTCGTTTTAGCTTGCCCCCACGTGTGTCATGTGGACATCCAACTACGAGTAGGATCCGATCGCAACGTTAAATTTATTTTTTATTATTTTATTTTATAAAGGCTAACAATTGCAAGGTCAAAAAATGAATACTGCACCCCTAAATTTAAAATGTGACAATGTCCTCATTGTTAAAAGATTGAAAAAAGTCATGCGATGTTCTTAGGAAGTTTCGTAAAGGGTCAGTTTGAAAAAAAGCTAGCAGATTACTAACTTCTAGAAATATTTCATGAGGTGACTATCCTAAACTTAAGTTGACTCTAGTGTGCATGAAAAGATAGAGTATGCGTTTCATCATTGAAATCATAATTGGCAAAGAGAAATCATGTGGTGACTTACTAAATTGATCAATGTTAAATGATTGTGGCAACCAAAGCGGATGCGATGATAAAATTTTTAAAATTAAAATGCGATGCGATAGTGCAAAATTTGGAATAAATTCAAGGAAAAATACAACCCCCAAATTTGCGCTGTCACCCGCATTATTTATTGATGCATCCTGCTTTGCGGCAATCTACTTTCTTTGGATTGCCATGACGAAATAAAGTAGTTGCGTCTTTGTGTAGCGCCTCCGCAATCGTTTACCTCGATTGTTTGCAAAGAAAAACATCGAGAGGGTCAAATAAAAAAAATGAAGTTACAAAATCTTTACTACGATCGTTCAACACGATCACATTATTATTATTATTATTTTATTTTATTTTATTTTATTTAATATAAAGATGTAAAATGAAGATAGATTAACGATAACAATTAAAAGACAGGTGATGAGAGTTCATGAAGTGGTATAAAAAGGATATTTCGAAAGGAATGCGTCCCTGATGAGTTTGAGTTGCATTAGTAATGGAGGGACTGCTTATTTTAGCTGGACTTTTTACGTCCACGTCGGCTTTTTCTTCTTTTCTCAGTCCTCTGGGATTTTGACAGCCTTAATCCGGAGCTTTTCCTTATTGACATTCATTAAAATTTCCCCCTTGCACACATCAATTTGAGCTCGACTGGTCGAAAGGAATGGTCGTTCTAATATAATGGGCGCATCTTTGTCCGTTTTATAATCCAAAATGATGAAATCTGCCGGCAAGATGAATTTATCAATTGAGATTGCGACATCTTTCAACTCGCCCTCAGGATGTATTCGGGATCTGTCCGCAAGTAGGAGAGTCCCCATCGTGGGCATGAGTTTGCCGATATTCAATCGTTTGAAGATTGATAGCGGCATTACGTTTATACTTGCCCCAAGATCGCATAGTGCTTGGCCATTATAGACCCCTCCAATGAAGCATGGTATCGTGAAGATTCCTGGGTTGCACATTTTTTGTGGGATCATAACATTTTGCATTATTGCCACTGTCGCGATCTTTTCTTCATCATTCTGTTTCTTTTTCAATCTTTGCGAAACTGGTGGTAGCTGGACTTCTATCTCGTGTTCTAAAGGCTTGAAGGTGGACGCAACTTCTGGGTTCATCTGCTCGGGCTCTTCTGAATTATAAGTCAACAAGTCCTCGGTTGTTACCGCATTCAAGTTGGTCGTGATGGGTTCTTCCCCTACTTCCGCAGTCATTTTTTCGCTTAGCAAAGAGACTGCTAAGCATTGTTCCTTTTCTGTACTCCAAGCATTGCAAGGGAGCTCAGTTGAACTTGGCAATGCTCCTTGCGGTCTATTTTTGAGTTCGCCTACAATCTGTCCTAGTTGAATTTCGAGATTTCTAATGGATGTTGCTTGATTCTAAAGCACTGATTCGTTCTTCTCAATGTACTGCTTTAGCAAGCTCTCTAAGGATGAAGATTGCGGTGCCTGCGAATTGCTGGCTTTGTTATGCGTTGGACCGTTGGTTCGCGGGAAAAATCCAGGTGGCCCTTCTTTTTGCGCTATTGGTTGAAAGCTTTGTTGTTGATTTTTCCATGCGAAATTGGGGTGGTTTCTCCACCCAGAGTTGTACATATCAGAATAAGGATTATTCTTTATGAAGCATACTGACTGCGGATTTCCTGGGCATTCTTCCATCGGATGTGCGTCTCCACAGATGACACAACTTACGGTCGTTTGAACAATTGCGTTGACCTGCCATTTTTTTGCTCCTGTGATATTAATTGCGATGCCTTGTATCAAACTCATCATCACAGTCATTTGGTTCTGAAGGGATGCGGTAGCCCCATTGTTCGCGTCATTGTCTCCAATTCTTAATCTTTGACCGCTTTCTTTCCAGTCCTCGTGATTTTTTGAAATGCGATCAAGGATATTCTTGGCCTCCTCATACGTTTTATCCCATAGACCTCTAGCTGCTGCTGCATTGGCAGCGGTCTGCGATGTAGGGGTTAATCCTTGGTAGAAAATCTCCATCTGTAAGCAGTCTGGTAAGCTATTATATGGGCAATCTCTTACCAGCTCTTAAACCTCGCCCAAGCATCGCTGAGCGATTCGTCCATGTCCTGTTCAAAATTGGTTATCAATTTTCTTCTTCTGGCATTCTCTGTTGGTGGGAAATATTTCTTTATAAACTTCTCTACTACTTGTTCTCATGAAGTAATCTCCCCCGGTTCGAGAGAGTACGCACATTTTCGTGCCTGATCACACAACGAAAATGGAAACAAAGTTAGTTGAACTTCCTCGGTGGAGATATTTGGGAACACAAAATTGTTGCAAATTTCTATGAAGCTCCGGAGGTGGGCGTGCGGGTCTTTGCCACGCCTCCCTCCAAACTGTCCAACAGTCTGGATCATCTGCAACATCACTGGTTTCATTTTGAATCTCAATCCATCAAGAGTGGGCCTCATGTTTCCTGGGAAGAAATCGTAGAGGTTGAGCGATGCATAGTCCTGAATGGGCGTATTGCGATCGTTCGCCTATAAGATGGGATTCGCCACGACAATGTTTTCAGTTGGTGCTCCATTTCCAGGTTATTCCGCCATATTATCTTTCTCTTGTGGTTGTTATTGGCGGCTGTCTCTCAATCTTCGTCGGAACGTTCTTTCAATCTTTGGGTCGTAATGCGCCAGAGATTGAAAGCTATAATGAAATCAGAAAAATTACCGTTAGCACAATGAATTGCCGAAGTCCCCAACAACGGTGCCAAAATCTTGATGCGTTATGTTATGCGGTGAAATAATGAAAGGAATTGCGGTGATGGAAAATGCGTTGTGCAACAATTTTCTCAGCAGAACCCAAGTATAAATCCTACTGAGTTTCCTGGTAAGTCCGGGGTCGAACTCAGAGATTAAGGAAAATAGTATGCGGCAATAATTTTTAGATTACTTTGCGGTAACAAATAAATTAATGATTTGGTTGGTTTGTTGTTTGAAAAGCGAACCCTTTCATTCCGAATTCTTTAATTCAGAATGAATCAAATATGCGACGAATTTTAGATAAGAATGATTATGTGACAGATACACTAAGTATGCGGTGGAACGGGTTGAGAAGGTTTTTAGCTAGCGTTGCCAGAGAATGCGTCAAACTATGCGATCATGCTACACTTATGCGACAACAAATCATTTTCCAATGCAGATGCGGTAGCTCCTAATCTTAGGACGCATGCAATGAATGCGATAATGTCTATAGAGCTTATTCCTAAGTCTCTACTTCTTGCCTATGCGATGATGCAAGATGCACACAAGGACAAGGTGACCACATTCAATCATAACCTATCTCTAGGATGCATACAATGCATTAATAGTAAACAATGCTTATTCCTAAGCTCCTATCTCTTGATTATGCGTTTCTAATCTGACTCTCCCGAGCCTAGATTCTAACCTGACTTTTCCAAGCCTAGATTCTATCCTTAGACTACCCTCCAGAGTATCTCTAATGGACGAATGACGCATACATAATACAAGATAATCGCATAGAATGAAAATCCCCCGTTGTGCTAGCTAAGTGCTTCTCAACCCATTCGACAGATTTAGCTACTCATGCGTAACATACAGAGAGTAAACAGATATAAAGATGTAGATTCCATTTCTATAAATCAGTTCAGAGTACAAAATGACAATAGAAGATAAGGATAGAAAGCCTGGTAGCAATTTCTTGCTTCCCAAGACTTTTACACTGTTAACTCTATTATGCTCAAAAGATGTTCCTACTTCCGCAGGAGTTGGCCCTCTCTCTAATCTCGATGCTTCCGGCACTCTTCCAAGTTCACCGAAATGATCTCTCGGTGTAATCTCCCTTCACTTGCTTTTGCCCTTGAAGTAAAGAAAACTAAGAACAATGCTACTTCTATCTAAAGGGAAAAATTATCTAACTGTCGAACTCCTTCACTGAAGGTGGCCTCTGGTATTTATAGAGCTTCAGGGTGAAAGGCTTCTTCTCTCTTATGATTACACTGATGAGATAGCATTAATTCTCTGTCTGAAGCTCTGAATATTTGTCACCGAAAAGTTGAGTGCACTTGCTAAGTAGATCGTTAACGACTTGTCAACTTAATTCGAAATCGATCGTAATCAACTTTCTGTCCCATCGTGATTTATTACGCTTTTTCACCCAGATGCGCGGGCTCTATGCGAAAACCTTCTTGAATAGATATTCGCGAGCGCAAATGATCGCATAGCCTTGCGTTAACGCAATCTCTTAATACGCAGTCGTGGCCTTGTGTTAACGCAATCTCTTAATGCGCAGATATAGCCTTGCGTTAACACAATCTCTTGATGCGCTCGTATAGCCATTCGTTAACGTAATCTCTTAATGCGCTCGGCCGTTGATTTCTTTTGATCGCATTTTCCGCTTTGCGTCAATGCATATTCTGCACAAAATTACATAAGTTAACTATTTTAATGCGATTGACGCATGCGACCGCACTGTTGTGAACTTAATGCTTTTGGACACAATATTGTATATTTTTATCAACGCAATCCTATATTGTTTGATAACTTATCACTGTAATAACGTGCATTTCTGCCCGTTATCACACCCTCAAATTTGAATAATGCTTGTCCTCAAGCATAAGCTAAAGATTTCCTTTAGAAAGTCGACCGCCTTCTCTTTCCTAGATTTCTCAAGGATGCCTTATTCAGATCCTCTACACCAAAATTTCCTTAATTCTTAACTAGGTATCTTCTTAAGATATTTCTAAAATTTAAGGACCACAAGTTTAACCTTAAAAAAGACTTTACTAGATTCCAGGACATCGCATAATTTATTTCAAAAACTTTTTCACTAGGGTGTTAAACGATTTTTTTTTTAATTTATCCTTGCGTATTTTAGACATTATTTTTTTTATGAATGCGATAATACTATGATGATGAAAGTTCATGAAGTATTGATGCAGGAAAAGTATATTCAAAAGGTTTGCGTCCCTGATGAGGTTGATTCGCATAATGACTCGAATTGCTTATTCCAAGCTGGTCTTTTCACATCCACTGCGACTTTTTCTTCTTTTCTATGTCCTCAGGAATCTTGATTGCCTTAATCCAGAGATTTTCCCCATTAATGTTCATTACAATCTCCCCCTTGCGCATATCAATTTGAGTGCGACCGGTCGAGAGGAATAGTCGTCCCAATATGATGGGTGCATCTTCATCCGCCTTACAATTCAAAATGATGAAGTCTGCCGACAAGATGAATTTATCAATTGAGATTGCGGCATTTTTCAACTCTTCTTCAGGATATATTCAGGATCTGACCACAAGTAGAAGAGTCTTTGTCATGGGCGTGAGTGTGCCAATATTCAATTGTTTGAAGATTGATAGGGAGTTTATACTCGCCCCAAGATCGCATAGTGCTTGGCCATTGTAGACCTCTCCGATGGAACATGGTATCGTGAAGATTCCTAGGTCGCACATTTGAGGTGGAATCATAGCATTTTGCGTTGCTGCCACTGTTGTGATCTTGTCATCATCATTTTGTTTATCTTTCAATCTTTGCGAAGCTGGTGGTAATTCGACTTCTTCTATCTTATGATTTGGAGGCTTGAGGATGGACGCAACTTTAGGGTTCATCTTCTCGGGCTTTTCCAACTTATAAGCCAACAGATCCTCGGTTGTCACCGCATTCACGTTGGTAGCGATGGGCTCCTCCCTTACTTCCGCAGTCATTTTTTTGCTTAGCACAGAGACTGCTAAGCATTGTTCCTTCCCGATACCCCCAGTGTTGCGAGGAAGCTCAGTTGAGCTTGGCAATGCTCCTTGCAGTCTATTTTTTAGTTCACCCGCAATTTGTCCTTGCTGAATTTCGAGATTTCAAATGGATGTTGCTTGATTTTGAAGCACTGATTCGTTCTTCTCAATGTACTGCTTCAACAAGCTCTCTAAGGATGAAGATTGTGGTGTTTGCGAGCTGCTAGCTTGGCTATGCATTGGACCGTTTGTTCGCAGGAAAAATCCGGGTGGCCCTTCTCTCTACGCCATTGGTTGGAAGTTTTGTTGTTAATTTTTCCAAGCAAAATTTAGGTGGTTTCTCCACTTGGGGTTGTATGTATCGGAATAGAGATTATTCTTTATGAAGCACACTGACTGTGGATTTCCTGGGCATTCTTCCATCGAATGCATGTCTCCATAGATGACACAACTTACGGTCGTTTGAGCAATTGTGTTGACCTGCCCTTTCTTCGTTCCCGTATTATTAATTGCAATGCCTTGTATCAAAATCATCATCGCAGTCATTTGGTTTTGAAGGGATGCGATGGCCCCGTTGTTTGCATCTTTGTTTCCAATTCTTAATCTTTGATCGCTTTCCCGCCAATCCTCGTGATTTTTGGAAATGCGGTCAAGTATATTTTTGGCCTTCTCATATGTCTTGTCCAGCAGACCACCAGCTGCTGCCGCATTGGCCGCGGTCTACGAAGCAGAGTTCAGTCCTTGATAAAAGATCTCCATTTGCAAGCAGTCTGGAAAGCCGTTATGTGGACAGTCTCTTACCAGGCTCTTAAACCTTGCCCAAGCATCGCTGAGCGATTCTTCAGTTTCTTGTTCAAAATTTGTTATTAATTTCCTTCTCTTGGAATTCTCAGTTGGTGGGAAATATTTCTTCTTGAACTTTTCGACGACTTGTTCCCATGAAGTTATCTCCCCTGGTTCGAGAGAATATGCCCATTTTCTTACCTGATCACACAAAGAAAATGGAAACAGAGTTAGTCGAACTTCTTCGGTAGAGATATTCGGGAACACAAAAGTGTTGCAGATTTCTATGAAGCTTCGGAGGTGGGCGTGTGGGTCTTCGCCACACCTTCCTCCAAACTACTCAGCTACTTGGATCATCTATAGCATTACCGGTTTCATTTCAAACCTCGATCCGTCTAACGCTGGCCTCATGATTCCTGGAGAAAAATCGTAGAGATTGGGCGATGCATAGTCCCGAATGGGTCTATTGTGGTCATCGCCAGAAGGATGGGGTTGGCCATTATATTGTTTGCGTTTGCAGCCCTTTCTTCCGGTTGTTCCGCCATTCTTGGGGTTTTGTCTTGTGGTTGACGGTTGTCTTTTAATCGTCGTTGGAACGTCCTCTCAATCTCTAGGTTGTAATTTGCTAGAGATTGAGAGTTGTAAAGAAATCAAAAAAATTATCGTTAGCACAGTGATTTGCCGAAGTCCCCGGCAACGGCACCAAAAACTTAATGCATTATTTTATGAGGTGAAAATATGGAATGAAATGCGGTGATGGAATGGTGTTGAGCAACAAGTTTTCTCTGTGGAATCTAAGTATAAACCCCACTGAGTTTCCTAGTAAGTCCAGGGTCGAACTCAGGGACTTGGGAAAATGGTATGTGCTGATAATTTTTCAAAAGACTTTACGGTAACCGGTAAATCAAATAGTTGTTTGGTGTTGTTGTTTGCGGTAATAAAATAAACGAATATGGCAGAGTTTTCGAAAAGAGTTGATAGTACGAAAAATGCGATGAGTATGCGGTGAAAGAAGGGATTCGGCTAACACTCCCTAGGATGTGTTCATGTTATGCGATCATGCAGTACACATACAATAGCAAACCATCTCTCGACGCAAATGCTACAGCTTCTAATACTAGAACGAATGCGATATATGCGATAAGTCTATAGGACCTACACATAAGCCTCTATTCTTATTTATGCGATGACAAAAGGACACACACACAAATAAGGCGACCACATAATATCATACCTATCTCTAGGGTGCATGCGATGCAGGTCGGCAAACAGAGCTTATCTCTAAGTCCCCATCACTTGCTTATGCAGATCTAATCTTGCTCTCTCAAGTCTAGATTCTAACCTAGCTCTTTCGAGTCTTTAGGTTCTTTCTTTATACCCTCTCTCGAGTAGCTTTAAAGGGATGTTGGGCACAATATAAAACAAAATAAGCACATGCGATGGAGATCCTAGGTCATGTTAGCTTACTTCTTCTAAACCCATTCGATTAGTTTAGCTACTCATGCGTGCTTTCAAGAGAGTGAACAAATGTAGATAAAGAACTTCCATTGTATAAATATAGAGTTGAAATACAAAATAACAATGCAAGATGAGAATAAAGAGCCTGGTAGTAATCACTTGGTTCCCAAGGTTTTTACACTGTCTTTTCTACTCCTTTCAAAGGATAGTCTTGCTCTCGTGAGAGTTGGCCCGCTTTCTACTTTTTCACGCCTCTGGGTTCTCTCTCGAGTTGCCTTGAACGATCTTCCGGCGTCTCTTCCCTTCTCTCGCTTCGCCTTAAAATAAAATAAAAACTAAGGACAAGGCTAATCTAAGGGAATTCTTTAAGTTTTCGAACTCTCTGAACTACCGAACTCCTTTTCTGAAGGTTACCTTCGATATTTATAGAGCTCCGGGGTGAAAGGTGGCTTCTCTCTTATGATTGCACAGATGGGATGACTTTAATTCTCTAACTGATGTGCCGAATATTTGTCACCAAAAAGCTGAGTGTACTTGTTGTCGTTAGCGGGTTGTCAACTTAATTCGGATTCGACCGTCATCAGTTTTCTGTCCCATCGTGATTAATTATGCTTTTCACCCAGATGCGCACACCAAGTTGTGGCGGCTCTATGCGGAAATCCTTCTTGAGCAGATGTTTGCGAGCACAAATCATCGCAAAGCCTTGCGGTAATGCTGCGCTCGTCCGTTGATTCCTTGTGATCGCGCTTTCCGCTTGCGTCAACACATATTCTGCATAATAATACAAAAGTTAACTATTTCTATGCGATGGACGCATGCAACCGTAATGTTATGAACTTAATGCTTTTTGGATGCAATCTAACATATTTTATCAACGCAAACCTTCATTGTTTAATAACTTAGCACTGTAATAACGTGCATTTCTGCCCGTTATCACCTTACATTGATCCAAGTGCCTTGCCTTCGTTTTGGCTTGCCCCACAAGTGTCATGCGGACATCCAACTACGAGCAAGACACTCTTTCTCAGACTAAACTCATGCCCATTTGGCAGCGGAGTTGCGGTTATTTATTTATTCATTGATCACGATTCCTACCTTCATTTTGGCTTGCCCCCACGTGTGTCATATGGACATCCAACTACGAGTAGGATCCGATCGCAATGTTAATTTTTTTTATTATTTTATTTTATAAAGGCTAACAATAGCAAGGTCAAAAAATGAATACCACACCCCCAAATTTAAAATGCGGCAATGTTCTCATTATTAAAAGATTGAAAGAAGTCATGCGATGTTCTTAGGAAGTTTCGTAAAAGGTCAGTTTGAAAGAAAGTTAGCAGAATACTAACTTCTAGAAATATTTCATGAGATGACTGTCCTAAAATTAAGTTGACTCTAGTGCACGAAAAGATAGAGGCATGCGTTTCATCATTGAAATCATAATTGGCAAAGAGAAATTATGCGGTGACTTACTAAATTGATCAATATTAAATGATTGCGATAACCAAAGCGGATGCGGTGATAAAATTTTTAAAATTAAAATGCGATGCAATAGTGCAAAATTTGGAATAAAGTCAAGGACAGATACAACCCCCAAATTTGTGCTATCGTCCGCTTATTTGTTGACGCATCTTGCTTTGTGGCAACTACTTTCTTTTGATTGTGGTGATGAAATAAAGTAGTTTCGTCTTGTGTAGGGCCTCCGCAATTGTTTACCTTGATCGTTTGCAAAGAAAAACATCAAAAGGGTAAAATAAAAAAAAAAACGAAGTTACAAAATCGTTTACCACGATCGTTCAACACGATCGCATTATTATTATTATTTTTTAATATAAAGATGTAAAATGGAGACAGATAAACGATAATAATTAAAAAACCGGTGATGAGAGTTCATGAAGCATTGGTATAAAAAAGATATTTCAAAAGGAATGTGTCCCTGATGAGTTTGAGTTGCATTAGTAATGCAGAGACTACTTAATTTAGGCTAGACTTTTTATGTCCATGACGGCTTTTTCTTCTTTTCTCGGTCCTCTGGGATTTTGACAGCCTTAATCCGGAGCTTTTCCTTATTGACATTCATTACAATTTTCCCCTTGCACACATCAATTTGAGCGCGACCGGTTGAGAGGAATGGTCGTCCTAATATGATGGGCGCATCTTCGTCCGCTTTATAATCCAAAATAGGGGTGTTCAAAAAATTCGGTAACCCGATCAACCTGGACTACCCAACCCAAACCGCAAAGGTTGGGTTGGGTTGGGTTAAAAATGTTAAAAAATATTAAATTCGGGTTGGGTCTTGGTTACCCCATTTCAGGGTCGGGTAACTCAACTCGACTCGACTTGACCCGACCCAACCCGAATATATATATATATATATATTTATTTATTTAGTTTTATAAAAGTTAAAAAATAGTCAAATAAAAAAAAAACAGACCGGTGACCCAACCCGGCCCAACCCGAAAATTTTTGGTTGGGTTGAACCTCCAAAAAAGAACTAATAGAGTTCATTATTAGCCAACCCAAATTTTTGGATTGGTCCATAAAAATCTTCCAACCCAGACTACGTACACCCCTAATCCAAAATGATGAAGTATGCTGGCAAGATGAATTTATCAATTGAGATTACGGCATCTTTCAACTCGCCCTCAGGATGTATTCGGGATCTGTCCGCAAGTAGGAGAGTTTCCATCGTGGGCGTGAGTTTGCCCATATTCAATCGTTTAAAGATTGATAGTGGCATTACGTTTAAACTCGCCCCAAGATCGCATAGTGTTTGGCCACTGTAGACCTCTCCAATGAAGCATGGTATTGTGAAGATTCCTGGGTCGCACATTTTTTATGGGATGATAACATTTTGCGTTACTGCCACCGTCGCGATCTTTTCTTCATCATTCTGTTTCTTTTTCAATCTTTGTCGAAACGGTGGTAGCCAACAAACTTATCAGTGAAAATTACACTACATATAAAAACATAATCAACACAATAATGACCATTGATGACATGAGAATTGTCCTAATGGAGGATTCTCCTTATGTTCTTGCTCAAAATTCTCATCGAAACGTTCAGGAGACATATGAGCGTTGGATATGGGAAAATGAAAAGACCCGAGCATATATCTTGGCAAGCCTTTCTGAAGTCTTGGCGAAGAAGCATAAGCCTATGCTCACTGCCCATTAGATCATGGAGTCCCTGCGGGGGATGTTTGGACAACCGTCCACAAAATTCAGACATGACACTTTGAAAAACATCTTCAATGCCCGTATGCAAGAGGGGGCATTTATTAGAGAACATGTTCTCCACATGATGGTCCACTTCAACGTGATGGAGATGAATGGGTCTGTCATCGATGAAGCCAGGTAGGTTAGTTTCATACTGGAATCTTTACCTAAAAGTTTCCTGCAGTTCCTTAGCAATGCTGTTATGAATAGGATTGACTACAGCTTGACCACTTTGCTCAATGAGCTACAGACTTTCCAATCCTTGATGAAAACCAAGGAACAAAAGGGTGAGACAAATGTTGCTTCATCCTCTAAAAAGTTCTATAGAGGTTCGACCTCTGGAACTAAGTTTGTGCCTTCTTCTTCCGACACCAAAAAGTTGGAAGAAGAAGAAAGGTGAAAAGGGAAAAGCTAACCCCTTAGTTGCTACCTAGAAAGGCAAGAAGGCCAAGGCCATAAAGGGAATCTATTTCCATTGCAACCATGAGGGATATTGGAAGAGAATTGTCCCAAATACTTGGCAGAAAAGAAGAAGGCCAAGCAAGGTCAATGTGATTTACTTGTTTTGGAAAATTGTTTAGTGGAGATTGATGATTCAACCTAGATAATAGATTCAGGTGCCACTAACCATGTTTTTTCTTCATTTTAAGGAATTAGTTCCTGGTGGAAACTAGAGGTCAGAGAGATGACGATGCTTGGAATTGAGCATGTCATCTCAATTGTGGTAGTGGGAGGACTTCTGTTTATTTTATAGAATAGATATATTTTATTAGAAAATGTATTTGTTGTTTCTGACTTAAAGAAGAACTTAATTTCTGTAAACTATTTGATTGAAAAAAATTATTTTGTACATTTTTCTATGAATAAAGTGTTTTTTTTTCTAAGAATGGTATAGAACTTTGTTTTGCTAAGCTTGAAGATAATCTTTATGTGCTAAGACCGTTAGCAACTAAAGCCCTCATAAATACTAAACTACTTAAAATTTCGGTAACTCAGAATAGAAGATTTAAAATTTCTCCTAAGTAAAATGCCTATCTTTGACACCTAAGATTAGGACACATAAATCTCAATAGGATTGAGAGATTGGTCAAGAATGAACTTCTAAGCGAGTTAGAAGAAAATTCTTTTACCTGTGTGTGAGTCATGCCTTGGAGGCAAAATAACTAAAAGATCATACTGGAAGAGGTCACAGAGCTAAAGAACCCTTAGAATTTGTACATTCAGATATCTGTGGTCTGATGAATATTAAGGCAAGAGGAGGGTTTAAATATTTCATCACTTTTACTGATGATTATTCTAGATATGGGTATGTTTATTTAATGCAACATAAGTCTGAAGCCCTTAAAAAGTTCAAGGAGTACAAGGCTAAAGTTGAAAACACATTAAATAAAACCATTAAAACATTTCGATTTGATTGAGGTGGAGAGTATTTGGATCTAAAATTCCAAGACTATTTGATAGAACATGGAATTGTATCCCAACTCTTAGCACCTGGTACACCTCAGTAGAATGGTGTATTGGAAAGGAGAAATCGAATCCTGTTGAACATGGTTTAGTCTATGATGAGTTATGCTTCCCTACCAGCCTCATTTTGAGGTTATGCTTCCCTATGAACTCTTACATTTTGAACTGTGTTCTATCTAAAAGTGTTACTGGAACATATTTGGAATTATAGAATGGTCATAAAGGTAGTTTACGCCATTTTAGGATCTAAGGTTGCTCGACACATGTGCTTGAGGTAAATTTTAAGAATTTGGAATCTCGTTTAAAATTGTGCCTATTTGTAGGTTATCCTAAAGGAACGAGAGGTGGTCACTTCTAAAATTCTAAGGATAATAAGGTGTTTGCGTCGACAAACACTACCTTTTTAGAAGAGGACCACATAAGGGAGCATAAAACCTGCAGTAAGATTGCGTTGAGTAAACTTTCCAATGAAATTACTGAACCTTCAACAAGAGTTGTTGAAGAACCCAATACCTCAACAAGAGTTGTTGAAGTTGGATATGTTGGGATTGGTGTCCTAATTCTCCCGGAGTCTCATTGTTTTGTAAAGATACACATTGTTAGATGAATAAAATAAGTGTTATTTAATTCTGGCATTTACTCATATCCAATAAACAAAGCTCCTTGGTTATCTTATGTGAACTTAAGCATGTATATGTGATATACAAGTGAATCATGCCTTAAGTGATAACTTAAATAGGTTTTTAGTATAAGGATTAAGGTGGGATACCTGATCCTGGTGACACTACGGATACGACCCGCTTTATAGAGGTTTGTAAGTGTTGTAAACTACTATAGGTGATAGATCCTGACCATTCATGTGGAGACGTGTGAGCGGAGGTGTCCTATACAAAGAGTTTGTATAAGACCCGGACCACGAGATGAGTAGACTTTGTATATAACGTCGTTGATACTAGAGACTTACATCTCACCTAAACGACATAGGTGACATAACCTCAATCCTGAGTGTTTTGGGAACTCCTGCCTTTAAGGGCAGTCCTTTGATTAGTATGGGTGAGAGTGGCCAGATTGCCAACTTAACATGCCTACCTTTTTGGGGACTTGTCTGCTCTAGGAGTTGGGAACTCAATCCACAAGATGGAATTCACTTCTTTCTTGAAGCAAGGATAAGTAGAGAGATTGATCCCTTAAGGGCTGATTCTGGGGCTTGAACATAGTGGCCACACCTTCTCTTTGGAAGAGAGGACTCAGTCATAGTAGGACTATGACTTATGTTCGTTAGAGGGATCAGTGGTACTTAAGGAGTAAGATGTAACTAGAGGGGCATAATGGTAATTGGCCTAACAGTACTTACGAGCGATCTGTGAAGGGTTATCGTACTGCTGATTGGTTAAGATGGACACATAATATATCTGTGGTAAGAAGAGTTCAGCATTCGGTCTTTAGTGGAGTGTCTGGCAGTTAACGGATGGTGGATCCCATGACTAAAGAGTTTAGTTAGTTATATTCACGTACTATTGGGGCTTCGAGCTACAGGTTCATAAGGTGCTCTCGGTAGCTCAATGGATTCAGTTGAGGATCAGTTCTTGGTGTTGATTTGAAATGTTCAAATTGATAAGAGGTAATTTTGATTATATATGATATGATCGGTATGTTGTATGAGATACATCTAGTGGAGGATTAATGTAAATGAGATTTACATTAAGTACCATGGAATAGAAAAAGAACTATGGTTTATATGTTTCATGAGATGAAATATTAAAACTATAGGTTATAAATATAGTATGATAAGTTGGTTATCATTTATATTTATAATAATATTAATTATTGGATAATTAAATATTTTTCTCTAACAACCAATTGAGTGGGAGGTTATTGGTGGTTTATGGTAACTGTGAGATAAAAGGAAAATTGTTTTCCTCATTTTAGAAAGTTTTTGTCAAAATTGATTTTGAGATTTCTCTATGGAAAAAAGAATCTCACGGAAGCTATTAAGTAAATATGATTCATTAAGCGACAACTTGAGGGAGCCAGATGATCGTGTTGTGTTTTGTAAGCGACAGACATGGAACTAAGCGATGAGCTAAACGATCGCTTAGCTTTTGTTAGACGATAGCTTAGCTTTTGCTAGACGATCGCTTAGCTTTTGCTAAATGATTGGGCATCAACCTATACGATAGGTTTCAGCCTTCTCCCACTTGCCTAATCTTGTACACAATTGTTGTCTCCTTCTTCTTCTGCCTCAATCCAAGTCCACATAGAGTCCACCCTCTGGATTCTCACACCGAGAATACCAAGGTAGCCTTCTTGGTGGTGTCATACTTAACTCGACGCCATCGAGGTTTTGTGGAGGCCGTTCAATCTTTTGGGGTGTTCGTGATCGAGGCGATCGCAGAGGACGAGTACGCGGTGTTCGTGCTGTGTAGCGGTCGTGTTGTTCGAGCGTTCGAGGTTGCTGTGTTTGAGCGTTCATGAGCAAGGAGCATGGAGACGAGTCTACAAATGTTCATAGCATTCTCCTTGTTTATTTGTATTTTCATGCTATAATTTCTGTATTGATCGTATAACCGTTTGTTTTTGTGTACGATTGTAATTTGTAATGTTCATACATGATTGTAATTTGGAATGATTTTTTCCGCTGCTCATGGAAATCCTCATGTTCGATTCCCTTCAGGATCATCTAGTAGGTCAAATCCACCTAAAGTATTGAGGGAGCCTCGATGTGGTGGGAGGGTTGCGAACCCGCCCATTCGTTATATGGGTATAACAAAAACCTTAGCTATCATAGCTGACGGAGATGTTGAGGATCCATTGTCTTACAAGAATGCAATGGAGGATGTTGACACAGATGAGTAGATCAAAGTTATGGATCTCGAAATGGAGTCTATGTACTTCAATTCTGTTTGGGGTTAAACCTATAGGTTGCAAGTGGATCTACAAAAGAAAACGGGATGCTAATGGGAAGGTGCAAACCTTCAAGGCTAGACTTGTAGCAAATGGTTATACCCAAGTTAAGAAAGTCGACTATGAGGAGACTTTCTCACCTGTTGCCATTTTAAAGTCTAGTCGGATCCTTCTTTCCATTGCCTCATATTATGACTATGAGATTTGGAAAATGGATGTTAAGACCGTCTTGTTGAATGGCAATCTTGAAGAGACCATTTATATGGAACAAATTGAGGGATTCATAACCCAAGGTTAATAACAAAAGGTTTGCAAGCTTAATCGGCCATTTATGGATTGAAACAAGCTTCTCGATCTTGGAATATAAGATTTGATACTACGATCAAATCTTATGGCTTTGATCAGAATGTTGATGAGCCTTGTGTTTACAAGAGAATTATCAATAGTTCAGTAGCTTTTCTAGTGTTGTATGTAGATGATATCCTACTCGTTTGGAATGATGTAGGTCTGCTGACTGAAATTAAAAATTTGCTAGCCACCCAGATTTAGGAGAGGCGTAGTTTGTTCTAGGCATTTAAATTTTTAGAGATCGAAAGAACAAAACACTAGCCTATCTCAGGCATTGTACATTGACAAGATGTTTACCAAGTTTTTGATGCAGAACTCCAAGAGAGATTTACTCCCTTTTAGTCATGGAGTTATATTGTTTAAGGAACAGTGTCTTAAGACACCTCAAGAAGTTGAGAAAATGAGACAAATCCCCTATGCATCAGCTGTTGGGAGCCTAATGTATGCGATGTTATGTACTAGACCTGACATCTACTATGCAGTGGGGATAGTCAGTAGATATCAGTTTAATCTAGAATTTGATCACTGGACCATTGTTAAGAACATCTTCAAGTATCTATGGAGAACGAGGGGCTACATGCTGGTGTATGGTTATAAGGATTTGATCCTTACAGGATACATGTACTCTGATTTTCAGACTGATAAAGATTCTATAAAATCTACATTAGGATCAATGTTCACTTTTAATGAAGGAGCAGTAGTCTGAAGGAGCACTAAGCAGGGGCGCATTGCTGACTCCACTATGGAAGTTGAGTACATAGTGGCTTATGAAGCTACTAAGGAAGCTGTGTGGCTTAGGAAATTTCTGACTGATCTAGAAATGGTTCTAGACATGTCTAAGCCCATCACTCTTTATTGTGTAATAGTGGTAATGCGGCTAATTCTCGAGAGCCGAGGAGTCATAAATGCAGGAAGCACATAGAGTGAAAGTATCATTTCATCCGAGAGATTGTGTATTGAGGGGGCATGATCGTCACACAGATAGCTTCGGAACACAACATTGCTGATCCATTTACAAAGGCCCTCACGGCTAAGGTGTTTGAAGGGCACTTGTTGAGTATGGGTTTACGGGACATGCCACATTTAGTCTTGGGCAAGTGGGAGATTTTGTACTGGATACATATTATGTCATAGTTTATTGTTTTGTGTACTTGTATATTAGTGTGATTTTTATGATGTATACCCCATTAGCTTTAGGACAAGTGGGAGATTGTTGGGGTTGATGCCCTAAATCTCGAGGGTTTTGTAGTTTGCAACTGTAATGTACAAATAATTTTATTTATTTAATAAAACATGAGATGTTTTATTCGACATTCAGTAGTATTAACCCACAAAGCCAATAAACTAACATCCAAATTACCTTCTGTAGCTTAAATATGTATGTAGAGACATACAGGTGTATCATATTTAAGTGATAATCTAATTGGTCTGTAGTAAATGGATAAGGTTGGGTACCTTATCCTGGTGACATTACGAATATGACCCACTTTGTAGATGTCATAATTGTTGTAAATGCTATAAATGATCTGATCCTGATCATTCATGTGAAAACTTGTGAGCGAGGGTATTCTATACATAGAAGTTTGTATACGATCGGACCAAGAAATGAATAATCTCATTATATAATGTTGTTAATAATGAAGACTTACATTTCAGTAGGATGACCATAGGTGACATGACCTGAATCCTAAGTGAGTTGTGAACTTTTGCCTATGAAGGCAGTCCTTTGATTTGTATAGGTTAAAGTCTTAGTTTGTTTGTTTGTTTTGGAAGTTTTGATTGCTCTGGTTAAAGCCCACTTTTCTACTTTTGATTGCTCTGGTTTTGGAAGTTTTGTTGTTATTTTTTTTATTTGGGCTTTGGTTAAAGCCTTAGTTAGTTTGTTAGTTTGTTTTTTGTGTTGTAAAGATCTCTGCCTATTTGGTTGTTACTGTTGTTTGTTTAGAATTTATTTTTGACAACTCTTATATTGTTGATGGGTTGTTGTTTGATTAATCATGCCTTAAAAAATATCAGCCAAAGGGGGAGCTTGTCAGGGAGTTGTTGATTGACTCTCTGTTTTTCTAAGGCATCTTGTGGTGGTTTTGCTATTATCACAAATGAATTCTTAACATCTATCTCAGATATTACTAATTCCTACAGTATATATTTTTTTTTTCTAATTTGAAAATTCTATGAGGAATATTTATTTCTTTCCTAATCTAAAAAATCTCAACAGATATATCTTGTTCGATATTTTTTTATTTATGGTGCAACTTATTTTGTCTGAAGGAAAAATATTTTTTTCGAAAATTCTTTCCTTTTCTAGCCATGTTTTTTAAAAGAAGAATATTGGCTTTCATTTAGGGTTTCCACATTTTGTCCATTGTGAGAGAGAGTTTTTGTTCTTGGTGGCCGAATTATGCAACGTTGTGTTTTGATCTATATTCGTCGTATTCTACTGTGCGATTGCATTGATTGAAAATTGCAATACCTTGAAGATAATTTATGTCTTAAGGGGAGCCTAAGGCAACGCTATAGAGAATGGATTCTAGGTCTTAGGGGGAGCTTAATACTTCATTATTGAAAAGGATTTATCCATCTTAAGGAAGACCTAAGATTCGTTAGTGAAGGGAGTTCATTGAGTTACAAAAGAGATAATCAAGCGGAGAAGAGTCTCACATATTGTCGAAAGCTTGTGTTCAACACTATTATTACACTACAAGAAAAACCACCTTTCTTGATGTTTGCAATTTTAAATACTTGACATTTTTATGAAAAATGTCAAGAAATAGGTGATTTTAAAGAAAAAAACGTCAAGAATTGATTTTAAAAAGCGGGGGTTGTGCATTTTTCCTAAAAAATACAGTATTTGATGTTTTAAACATGTCAAGTTTAATTAATGGATTCTTGACATTTTAAAAACGTTCAGAATTGTAGAAAATAAAACGTCAAGAATTGTAGAATATACAAGGTAGCGTTACAACGCTAAAAAGTTTTGACGAAAAAATGAAAAACGCGTGTGCCTCACGCATGCAGCGTTGCAATGCTCTCAATAGCATTGCAATGCTACAGGTTTTGACGAAAAAATTGTGTGCCTCTTGAACAGTGTTGCAACATTCTTTTAGTAACGTTGCGACACTATCAGACAGATTTAAAAGAAATTTCGGCAATCGATTTTCAGTCTATCCGTTGCAACGCTTTTAGTCATTTTTTGCGCAATACACTCGAAATCTTCTTGGTTTTTCACTTCCCCTTGATGCATCTTTTGTTATTCCATCAATCTTGAAGAGATTCTTCATTGAGGTAAGTAGATTTGAGGCATGAACTTTCAAAGTTAGTGTTCAATCTTGATTTTCTTGTTTAGATTGGGTTTAAGTCTTGATTTTCTTCGTTTGATTAGGCTTAATCTTGATTTTCTTGTTTAGATTAGGCTTAATATTGTTTAGATTAGGTTTAATTCTTGATTTTCTTGGTTTGAGGCATGAAGTATCAAAGTTAGGGCTTGATTTTCTTGATTTGAGGCATGAACTTTCAAAGTTATGGCATGATTTTTTTGGTTTGAAGCTTGAACTTTAAAAGTTAGGGTTTAATCTCTTATGTATATTCTTGAATCTCATAATAAACTCTTGTTTCATGTTGTTCTTGAATGAGATTGAATTTTAGAGAACTTGCCAAAGTTGGGATTGCCACTTTGCCAAAGTTAAGGCTTTAATTTTAGAGAACTTGCAAGAACTTGCCACTTTTTTTAATTAAATGCTTGCTAAAGTTAGATATGTCAATGTGTCTAATTTGTTAGGGCTTTATGAACTAAGTAATACTTTGCCAAACTTGGGTTTAATTTTTAGTTATTGCAATTAATATATGTTTAGCACATTAGAGCACGTGCACACCTTGGGTTCAATTTTTTGAGGTTCGATTACACCTTGGGTTCAAATTTTTGAGGTTCGATTACACCTTCGGTTCAATTTTTTAAGATGTGTTTGTCTTTGTTCTCTGATTTTCCTTGGGGTTCTCTAATTTATCTTACTTTCTTGAGGTTGGAATGTTGTAGAGCTAGAAAAGACAAGTTGTATGTATTGGGAACTTGTTTGTTTTTCACAACTTGTTTTATGAAGTTAATAATTGTTTATCATCTTTTCTTACTAGATTTACAATCATGGATAAATCATTGGTGCACAAGAGTAGATTATCCAAAGATTATGAATTGGGTATGGAAAACTTCATAAAATTCGGATTTTCTAATATAAATAGCTCCTATATTTGTTGTCCTTGTTTGAAATGTGGGAATTGTGAAAAGCATAGTAGCAAGGATATTAGAGATCATTTATATGTCAATGGGATTGATGATAGTTATAAAATTTAGTTTTGGCATAGGGAAAAACTTCCCAACTCACATTTTGTGGAGAATCTTCTAAGTTTGACACCTATATGTATGAAGAGACTGATATTAGAAGTTTAAAAGAAATGGTTGAAGTTGTTCACGAGGAATATTCAAGAGATCCGAATGGATTTGAGAAGTTGCTTAATGATGCTGAAAAACCATTATACGAAGGGTGCAAAAAATACACTAAGTTGTCTACCTTAGTAAAATTGTATAATTTAAAAGTTAGATATGGATGGAATGATACTAGTTTTTCAGAACTACTCAAAACCTTAAAGGAAATTTTGCTCGCTAGCAATGAGCTCCCAAATTCAATGTATGAAGAAAAGAAAACTTTAGGTGCACTAGGAATGGGATATGAGAAGATTCATGCATGCCCTAATGATTATTGTTTGTATAGAAAAGAATATATAGATGCAATTGAATGTCTTGAATGTGGTGAATCAAGGTGGAAAAATGGGAAGGATACAAAATGTGGGAAAACAAAATACCTTCAAAAGTGATATGGTACTTTCCACTAATTCCACGATTCAAAAGGCTTTTTAGAAGTATTGATTGTGCTAAAAACTTGACTTGGCACGTTGATGAAAGAATTGTAAATGATAAGTTACGACATCTAGTAGACTCTCCGGCTTGGAAATTAGTTGACTCTAAATGGCCAGACTTTGGTTTTGAACCTAGGAATCTTCGTTTAGCATTGTCAGCCGATGGAGTAAATCCACATGGTGAAGTGAGTTCTAAATATAGTTGTTGGCCTATAGTGATGGTTATTTATAATCTTCAACCATGGTTGTGTATGAAAGAAAGTACATGATGCTATCAATGTTGATTTTGGTTCCAAAACAACCAGGGGACGACATTGGCACATACTTAGTGTTGGGGTTAATGCCCTAAATCTCGCAGGGTTCTGTAATTTATAAATACGTGTATGAACAAACATTTGTGATGTAATAATATGAGATACTTTTCTTCACTATTGTCTATGGAATATGAGATATTTTAGTTGCATTAACCACAAACCATTAAACTAAGATCCCTGATTATCATTGTAGCTTAAGCATGTATGTGGAGACATACAAGTGGATCATTGATGCGTTATTTTATGATGTGGAATTATGGATGAAATGCGTTGATGGAGTTGCGTTGAGCACTCAAGTTTTCTCAGTGGAATCCAAGTGTAAACCCCACTAAGTTTCCTGGTAAGTCTGGGTCGAACTCAGGGACATGGAAAAACAGGTTGCGGTGGCAATTTTTAGGAAAACTTTGTGGTAACCAAATAAATAGATAAGTTGTTGGAGTTGTTGTTTGCGGTAATGAAAATAGACAAATGCGGCGGAGTTTCGAAAAGAGTTGATAAAATGCAAGATGCGATGAGTATGCGGTGAACGGGTTGAGAAGGGTTTTGACTAACACTTCCTAGGATGCGTTCATGCTATGCGATCATGCAACACACATACAATAATAAACCACCTCTTGGTGCGAATGCTACGGCTTATAATACTAGAACGCATGCGATATATGTGATAAGCCTACAAGGCCTACACATAAGCCTCTATTCCTATTTATGAGATGACAAAATGACATCCACACAAATAATGCGACCACATAATATCATACCTATCTCTAGGGTGCATGCGATGCAGGTTGACAAGCAGAGCTTATCTCTAAGTCCCTATATTTTGCTTATGCCGATCTAATCTCGCTCTCTCGATTCTAGATTCTAACCTAGCTCTCTCGAATCATTAAGTTCTTTCTTTAGACTCTCTCTCGAGTAGCTCTAAAGGGGTGTTGGGCACAACATAAAACAAGGCAACCGCATGCGTTGAAGATCCTAGGTCATGTTAGCTTAGTTCTTCTCAACCCATTCGATTAGTTTAGCTACTCATGCATGCTAAGAGAGTGAACAGATGTAGAATAAGAACTTTCATTGTATAAATATAAAGTTGAAGTACAGAATAACAATGCAAGAAGAGAATAAAGAGCCTGGTAGCAATCTCTTGCTTCCCATGCTTTTACACTGTCTTTCTACTCATGTTCAAAAGATATTCTCGCTCTCACGAGAGTCGGCCCGCTCTCTACTTTTACGCCTCAAGGTTCTCTCTCGAGTTGCCCTGAGCGATCTTCCAGTGTCTCAGCTCTTCTCTTGCTCCGCCTTAAAAATAAAAAGGAAAACTATGGACAAGGCTAAAAACTGAGAAAATTCTCTAAGTGTTCGAACTTCTTTTCTGAAGGCTGCCTTCGGTATTTACAGAGCTTCGAGGTGAAAGGCGGCTTCTCTTTTATGATTGCACTGATGGGATGGCTTTAATTCTCTGACTGATGCCCCGAATATTTGTCACCGATAAGCTGGATGTAATTGTTATCGTTAGCGGCTGTCAACTTAATTCGGATTCGACCGTCATCAGCTTTCTGTCCCATCGTGATTAATTATGCCTTTCACCCAGATGTGCCCACCAAGTTGCACCGGCTCTATGCGGCAATCCTTCTTGAGCAAATGTTTGCAAACATAAATCACCGCAAAGCCTTGCGGTAATGCTATGCTCGTTCGTTGATCTCTTATGATCGCTCTTTTCACCTTGCGTCAACGCATATTCTACATAAAAACACAAAAATCAACTGTTTCTATGCGATGGACGCATGCGACCAAAATTTCATAAACTTAATGCTTTTTGGACGCAATTTAACATATTTTATCAACGCAAGCCAGCATTGTTTAAGAACTTAGCACTGTAATAACGTGCATTTCTGCCTATTATCAATCATGCCTTAAGTGATAACCTAAATGGTCTATAATATATGGATAAAGGAGGGAAGCCTTATCCTGGTGACAATATAGATACGACCCGCTTTGTAGATGTTACAAGTGTTGTAAAATGTTACAGATGATCTAATCCTGATCATTCATGTGGAGACATGCGAGCGGGGGTATCCTATACAAAGGAGTTTGTATAAGAACTTAAGAAGTTAGATGTAACTACAGAGGCAAAAATAGTAAATTGGCCTAGCTGTACTTACGAGCGATCTGTGAAGAGTTATCATACTATTGATTGGTTATATCCAATGGACACAGAAATATATCTATAGTGAGAAGAGTGCAGCTGTCGGTCTTTAGTGGAATGCCTGATAGTTAACGGATGGTGGATATCATGATTAAAGAGTTTAGTCTGTTATTCACGTACTATTGGAGCTTCAAGCTAAAGGTCTATAAGGTCCCCTTGGTAGCTCAATGGATTCAAGTTGAGAATCAGTTTTTGGGTAAATTTGAAGTGTTCAAATTAAGAAGAGGGAATTTAATTATATAATTAAATTGTTCAATTATAAGTGATATAATTGTTTTGATGTATTAGATACATTAATTGGAGGAATTGATATAAATATGATTTATATTAAATAAAGGAGAAAAGAACTATGGTTCAAATATTACATATGATGTGATAGTAAAACTATAGGTTATAAATATAATATGATAAGTTAGTTATTATATTTATTTATAATAAAAACAATTATGAGATAATTTTTTTAGTTGGTTATTTCTTTTCTCCATTAACCGTGCTAGTGGGAGGTTATTTTCAATTTTAATAACTGAAGAATAAAATGAAAAGAGTTTCCATTTTTTTAATATGATCTCATGATTATTGAATTACTAATAGATCAAGCGAAAGAAAGCTATACGATAGCCCTTTCGAGAGACTAAACGACCGAGCGAGTTATTACTAGATGAGAGCGAAAGTTTACTAGACAAGAACAAGAGTTTGCTAGACGATTACTCCTTGTTACTAAACGATCGAGTACCCATTGTCTATATGATAGATTAAACCTTTCTCCCACTTACTTGATCGTGTAACTCGGTCGTATACATCCTCATTCCCTCTACCAAATTCATACAGAGCCCACATCTCCTGGATTCTCACTCCAAGAATACCAAGTTTACCGAGTGGTAGTGTCAAGGGTTGTCGTTCGAGGATCAGACAGTTCGTGATTACACTGGGTGTTCGTTGCGTTCGTGATCATCTAGACTTTGCTGGAACGCCTGACCAATGTAAATCGAGGGAGTACGTGAAGAAGAGTTCTTCAAAGGTACACTCGATTCCCTATATTTTAGTAAGAAAGCATGCTGTAATTTTCTCTATAATGCATAACTGTTGTTGTATGTTTGTGAATGCATTTATTCTTTCACAATGGGCTTGAAAAGATCTTTCTTCCACTCACTGGTTCTCTTGAATAAGAGATCCTTCACTTAGCACCACTACTTGAAGATTTAAAACTTTTATGGGAAAGTGGTGTTGAATGTTATGATGCTTATCGAGAAGAACTATTCAACTTACGATCAATTTTGTTGTGGACAATCAACAATTTTCTTGCATATGGTAACCTAAGTGGATGTTGTGTGAAAGGGTATAAGGGTGTCCAATTTGTGGAGACAATACATCTTTTATAAGATTGAAATATGGGAAAAAATGGCATACATTGAACATCGAAGATTTCTAGCACGAAATCATTCGTATCGGCACTAAAAAGGGTCATTTAATGGTCAAAAGGAACTTGGTATAATTCCAGAACCACTGTCTGGGGAGGCTATATATTTAAAAATCAAAGATCTTGAATTTCCTAAAGGAAAGAAGAATAATAAAAAAAACAAACCACGAAAGGAAGTTCAAAGATTTGTTGGAACATGTTGTTGTTGTTGTTTTTTTTTTTTTTTTTTTTTCCAGCTGTCATACTGGAAAGATCTTCATATCAGGCATTGTTTAGATGTGATGCACATTGAAAAAAATATTTGCATGAATATCTTAAGTACGCTTCTTGATATTCCAGGGAAAAGTAAGGATGGATTGAATGCTAGACGTGATTTAGTTTATTTAAAAATTCGACCAGTGCTTGCACCTGTTAGTGGTGACAAAAAAATCTTCATTCCTCTTGCGTGTTATACTCTTACAAAGGAAGAAAAACGTTGTGTTTTAAAGACATTGTCAGGAATAAAGATTCCTGAAGGTTACTCTTTGAATGTTAAAAACCTTGCGTCGATGACAAATTTAAAGCTTAATAGTTTAAAATCTCACGATTGTCATGTGCTCTTACAATAATTATTTCCTATTGTGATAAGATCAGTGCTACCAAAACATTTTCGGTATGCCATAACGCGATTGGGTATATTTTTCAATTCGGTCTGCAACAAGGTCCTAGATATGTAGCAATTAGCGATATTGTGCTTATATTATGTTTATTGGAGAAGTATTTTCCTCCTTCATTTTTCACAATTATGGTGCATCTCACAGTACACATAGTTAGGGAAGTCAAACTTTGTGGGTTGATAACTTGTAGAAATACAAGTTATTTATGCCACCTTATCTAGATATTGTGGCCAAAAGTTAGTAAATATATGCCGATTGTATGAAGATTAGCTCAGAATTACAATAATTATAAATGATCGAAATTACACCCACTAACGCCATAAAGATGGAAGACAAGCCGAGTTTTACTCTATTTCGTAGGAAACCAAGTCACCGCTTGCGCTCAAGGCTCATGAGAAACTGATCAACGCATCTCTATCACATTGTGCCCGTCAATCAACAATGAAGAGACAATCACCGCAATGACGGCGCAATGCGACAGTCGATCCAGAGCTAACTTTCAACCGCATACGATAATAAAAAAAACAGCGCATGCAAATCCACGATCGAAAGATGCAACTGAGCAACGCAAAAGCAGAGGATTGAAACACGTGTACAACTAACGATTGTGCAGATTGACGGTCTGATAACATAACAGAAGGAATAATATCCCACCATCTTCGAAATTACCATAACCATCAGTGGGGACCACAAGGCCGGAGTCAAAGACTTGCACCTATAAATACCCCATAGATTTCAGAGAAAGCTTATGCTACTTAATACGGGGCTAAGTGCTGCTAAACTGTTGAGAGAAAAGGCTGAGTTGAGTGCTTAAGTGAAGAAATTCGGGAAGAAGATGAGATAAGGCCAAGAGGTGAATCTTAGATCTAATCTGCCGAATACCCGATCGGAAGCTCTGTGCATAGATCTCTGCTACTGGTGGAGCAAGCTTGAGAGAGAAGCTCTCCCTACCATCAAATCCATCCTAACCGGCAAACAAATCTCCATCGAATTAGTGCCAAGACATTGGCACTTGTTTGTATCTGTTCTATCTCTTTCAGCATTGTATTTCACTTTCTCTTTATCTTTTCATTCACACACCATGTATCAAACACTTAATAGATATATTAAATGTTTCAATAGCTTTCATATACCATTCTTTGTCTATTTCCGTTCCTCCATTAATCATTTTCTCCATGATGTCTTTTTAAGCACCTGATATTAATATGAATCAAACAAGTACTTAATCTGTGTTAAAGGTATAAAATGCGTTTAGCTAAGGCATGCTAGACATCATCCTCACCTGTGAAAGCAAAAGTGAAGATGCCATTATGATCTATCGAGAGAGGGTTAGAAGAATGCGTTAACTAAAGCGAGTAGTACTTCCAGACATGGAAGCAACCTTGCATTCATTACGTTATTCTCTGTTTCACCAGACATGTGGGAACGTGGCCAATCACTGAAAAGTGTACACCAAGAGAAAAGCGAAATAGTATTTCTAGCTTCAACACAATTGAGAACTTGCGTTGTTTATATTATTTATCTTTCTCTTTCTATTATGTTCATAAGACTTGCCGCCCCATTCTACGTCTTTGCATAAATTTCACAGCTAGCCTTGACCCCAGCATCTTGTAACATGAAGCCTGTATCTTGTATCATCTAGATTAGATTTATTGAATTTTATTTTATTATCACATCTTTACTGCTTTACTTTATTTTAGTGCAATTTATATACCTGTACAAACACATTTTTTTTAAAGATTGAAAACCTGGTCGTATATATCGTGAACATATCATAATAATCTAAAACAGTCCCTGAGTTCGACCTTGGATCACATCGAGAAAATTGCGGTGGAATTACACTTGGTTCCATCATAAGGAAACTTGTAACAACGCATGGCATACTACGTGAACATCCATAATTAACGCTGTCTAGTAGTAGTATCGCATTATTTCGAGCATAGAACATCATCAATCATACCTTTCAGCGATTCGTCAACATGGGCCTATATATCTACGATGGATGTATCCCTTTGAAAGATTCATGAAAGTCATTAAAAACTCCGTGAAAAATAGTTTTCATCCAGAAGGTTGTATTGCTGAAAGTTATATAGTAGAAAAAGATATTGAATTTTGTTCTGATTTCCTGTCTGGAGTAGATCCTATTAGGGTTGGCACTCATAATTCACAAGACTGTTTCGACAATTCAAATATTGGTAGACCATTGTCCAAATGAGTTTCTTTCAAACCTGAACAAGAACTTTTATATCAAGCTCATCGGTATGTTTTGGAAAATACAATTGATGTGCAACCATATTTAGAGTAAATTTGTTCAATGATTTTGGTTTTATTTCTTCATTTAGTTTTATGATATAAATCTAACTATACAATGTTTCAATGTTCACTTCAAAGAAAACATATGATGGCTTTGCAATTGCATGTAAGTTTACCTTTTCATTTGTAGTGTTGTTTTAAAGTGTACTTTATTTTAGAATAATTTGTGGTTATTTCTTGACAAATAGGGCAATTGCAAGGTTTCAATCTCAAAAGAATATAAAAGAAGCTAGAAGCAAACCTTATGGAGAACAGTAAAGACAAGTATAAATTAACAATGACTACTTATTCATCATATTAAGTAGACATCTAGTGCGTAAGGATTACTTCATTCTTATTTACTGGTTTTTTCTCTGTAGTGTCCTCTACAAGTTGGGAGCACCGAATGTGGATACTACGTCATGAGATATATGAGGGATATTGTGACCAAAAGAAGCATTGCCATCTCAAATTTGGTATGTTATCGTTATTTCGACATTTCAAATAACATAGAGAAAAAATAGAATCCATTATAATATTTGGCTTTTATGTTTATAGATTGATACAAGGAAACCATACTCAAATCGAGTTAGATGAGGTGCAGATAGAGTTGGCTAAATTTTTAAGTTGCTACATATGATCGTGGTTGGTCATTTTGGATGCGTTTGTTCTAACTGATCAATTTATGGATTTACTTCATATCTTTATAGGTGTAAATATCTTTTGGTATTGTTCAAATATGCACCGAGGGGGAGTAGTTTTGGATTGGTACATGTGTGGGTAGATAGATGGTTTTGTTGATAGAAGTTTTGGAAATGTATTTTTTGAAGCTGTTCATATTGGGTTGACTGTTAGAATTATGTTCCTTATATTATTTTGGAAGTGTCCATATGAGTTGACTGTTAGAATTATGTTTCTTAGATTGTATATATTGATAATGGTAAAGAAGTTAAGTTTTTATAAAGAGATATTGGTGGTTTTTTGTTGATATATAAGTTTGTCAATGCGTGTATATTGTTTATTTGATTGATGAATGTATGTCATATATACTAAATATGGTTGTTGGATCAAAATATAGGAGCAATTATAGGTAAAAACGTCAACATTGTAGATTTTTCTAAAAAAAATCACAAGCAAATTTCTTAATGTTTTTTAAATGTAAGTTCACAAAATTTCTTGATGTATTTTCCTTGTAAAAAATGCCCACATTCTTGACATTTCAAAAATGTCAAGTGTTTGTGTTTCTTGACGTTTTTTAAATGTCAAGTTCACAAAATTTTCTGACGTTTTTTCCTTGTCAAGAATGCCTATATTCTTGACATTTCAAACATGTCAAGTGTCTGTGTTTCTTGACATTTTTTAAATGTCAAGTGCCACTTTTCTTGACATTTTTAAAACGTCAAAAAAATCGACATTCTTGACACTGGTTTCCTTGACGTTTTTAAAAACGTCAAGAAAATTCATTCTTGACATTTAAAAAAACGTCAAGAAATACTGTTTTTGTAGTAGTGTTAACACACTTAGGGGGAGCTTAAGTTCAATAGAGAGGGAGTCTCACGTCTAGGGGGAGTTTAGATGATCTGTGATTTGGGCTCTACGTGAGTCATTGTATTCCATATAAGTACTACGTTGTAATTGTTTGACTCTTTAATATTAGTGGATTACTTTTCCAAGACAATTTCATCGAATTGGGTTATCAACTTCTGTGTGTCTTTACTTGCTTTCTTGCAGTTAGTTTTGTTTGTTGTTACAGTACTTGTCTGTGCTTTTCATTTAACATCCGTGTTTCGAGTGACGAGTCATCTTATAGCTTTTTCAACAATTTTTTTTAAGATAAGCTTTGGGTTGTGGTTAGAATTTTGTTACTTTATTAATAGTTGTGGTTGGTTGCATGTAATAAGTTGGGAATGGTAGAAAAGTAATTAACCATATAAAATTGTCCTTGCTTACATCACTTTCATCATCATAGGGTAAAAAAAAGTTTTTGAGAAAGTGTCCATTTTTCAAAAAATAAAGTGGGAGGAGGTCATTTTTGTCAATTTCTCAAAATTAAGAAAATTGACCAACACCCAAAATTTAGGGGTGTAAATTAATATTTTCTTTAAATTATTTAAAATACTTTTCATTTATTAGATTTTTAATTTTAGAAAAAATGTTTGATCATCTAAAATAAATGAAGATTCTATACTAGATGCCCGTTAAAATATTAGTGTAAATTTTAAATAGTTTATTAGTTGGTTAAGAACGTAATAGATTCCTAATTAATTTCAACAATTTCAAGATTATCCTTCGAATTAACTCTTTAGGGGGGAATAAAGTTCAATATTAATATAACTCCATTGTTCTTGAACTTCTTCAAGCAATTGAACTTTATAAAATTAAATGCAAATAACACATCAATTAGTTTTACTTAGTTGATTATATCTTGGTGCTTGATCAAACTATGTTATTAAGCGTCTTATTTATTTATTTATATTTGAATTGTTTGATATACATAAACAAATCATAAAAAAGCGTTTTAAATTTGAACACAACTTAACATATCAACCAGTTATATTTTAGTCAAATTCGATCATGTAATCCATTCAATGTGGGTACCACCAAACTTTCACCAAATCAAGAAATAAAAAAAGAAAGAAAAAAGAAAAGGGAAAAAAAGACCATAATGATACATCAAAGCTTAAGAAAAGAGAAGATGGCTTTGACATGGCACATTTACATCCTTGGAAATTAGAAAAGAAAACAATAAAGTAAATTCATTCTATAAGATTCAACAACAATTCTAGGAAATTCCATTGGTGGCAAATAATGGATCTCAAGCACAGGCAGCTGCAACCAAATAAACAGGTAAAAGTATTATTATATATTGATATTTTATTATGTGTAAATAATTAGATATTAATATTTTCAAATATATATACGTATACATATCAAAGTTGACAGTACAAATTGCAAATTTGACAAGTTATTATATATATTTATTTTATTTATATTTTTCTAAAATTTATGTTTGCTTCCCCCACCATTTTTTTTTATTATGATTTTCATTTATCTTAAAAAAAATACTCAAATTTTTAATCAAATGGTAAAAGCAAGAACAAAATAAGAACATGTTTTGAAAAACTATTTTATTTAGATTTCATTTAGTAACCATTTCATTTTTTGTTTTAGTTTTTGAAAATTAAGCCTATTTTTCTTCTTTTTTTTTTTGCAATGATTTGCATGTTTAGTAAGTGCAATCGTTGAATTCTTAGCCAAATTCTAAAAATAAAAAAATAATAAGTTTTTGGTGGCTATTTTTTTAGTTTTCAAATTTTGGCTTCGTTTTTAAAACCATTGGTAAGAAGTAAATAACTAAGAAAAAAAATTGGAAGTAGAAGTAAGTTGATTTTTTTTTTTAAAAAAAGAATATCAACCTATTTTTTATTTGAAGAATGCCAACCTTCATATTAATTCAAATAGTTTATGCATATACCTTTTAACTATGATCATTATCTCTTTAAAATTCTGAAAAGATGTTCACATTGTATATTCTTGTAAATGAAAAATATTATGTTTACATTAAAAATACCGAGGTTTATTTCATTTTAATCTCTAAAGGTTTAATTTTGGTCCTTAGTACTTTTAATAAATCTTAAATTCAGTATTTCAAAATTAATTTTTATTGAATGTACAAAGAAAAAAAAATTAGATATTTAAATGTATATAAACTAAAATTAAACAAGTTTCAAAGTACGCATAACAAAATGATATTTTAATCTTATTTTTCATTTTATAAAATTTCATTAAAAAATGGTTGTTTTCTAATATAGAAAATGCACCAAAACATTTATAAAATACAGTAAAATTACCGAATCTATTAATGATAGATATTAATAGACTTCTATCAAGACTTCTATTAGTGTCTATCATTAATCGATTCTGAAATTTTGTTACATTTTGTAAATATTTTTGTTCATTTTCTATATTTGAAATAATTTCTCTAAAAAAATCTCAAACTAATAATGAAGATTAATCTTAAAATTTATTGAAAATACACACATCTTTACCTTTCATTTATTAGAAAGAGTAAATATGTGACAGTAGCATTTATATGAACAAATATAATTATACCTGGAATAGGAAGAGAGGTTGGATCAATGACCTTTCCATATAATTTATTTTCACCAAGTAGCTGCTCGTTGTGAACCTTTGCATGCATTTTTTTCTTCATCATCTTCCCCATTACCTATAATTTGATCAAAAGAAACTTTAAAAACCATCGTTTTAATCTTTAAATTTTTAAAAAGTACTTATTTTGGTTCTATTATTAAAACTGTCTTACTATTAAAATTTTTGTTAATTCTTTAATAAAATTACGTCTAGCATGTGTTGAGTAAAATACAGGTGAAGTAAAAAGTCAACTAACATGATAAAGTAACTAAAATCTTGAATAAAAAATGACTTTTAAGTTCTATAGAAAATTATTTTACTACCTCATTTAAAATTGAAATCCAATAGCTTTTTGTACGACTAACTTATTTGATAATCTGGTCATTCAAAAATATAAATTATTTTATCATTTTGTTTAAGAGTTAACTGAATTTTAATAATAAAGACCAAAATAAACACTTTTTTAAAATTAGAGGGACTAGAATAAATGTTTTTAAAAATTTAGAATAAGAATTATTGTGAGATGGGCGGTGCTTACTCGCCGGAGGTTTCTCGCAGGTGGCTCCGGCCCCACTTTGGGCTTCTCGGAAAAGCAGCTGTCGATGTTCGTTTCAACTTCCGGTAATTTCTTCCGAAAATCTGGCTCCTGCCCATTTTCCGGCGCCGGCTTTGGCTTGTTCCCATGGGCATCCTCCATGAACAGGTCTGCCAGCGTGACTCTACGGCGGATTCTTTGAGCGACATGTCGTTGAATAGCCACAACAACTTGGGACTTCTCAAATTCCGTACAAAACTCACCATTATTGTTGTCGAAGTTGGTCTGAAATGTCGTCGCCATTAATGGGGTCAACTCATCAATATCATCTTCCTCGTCCACATCATTATCAACAATAATAATATCATCTTCGTCATTATCTCTCTTTCCCTCCTTCCTCAAATTGAAATAATTTCTGGGTTTTGATGATTTCTCAAACCCCATAAACAAAATGGTAAGACGGCGGCCATTATTGATCTTCCAATCATCAACAAATTCATCAACTTGTTTTCCTAATAATCCTTGTGTTTTTATCCCCTTCCTGATAGATTCACCCTTCTTTCTTGACGCATTTCCACCTGTGTGATTATACAAATTTAAGCTAATAGATTAGGGAGTGAAATTTAATCCAGTTAAGCAAAAATATTTTTACAATTTTAGTTTATTTCTTTACTGTAATAATTTAGCATATGTATTTTCAAAATTGTGATAAATTAATTCCTATGACAAAATTTACAACACAATTATAACGTCAATGTTTGTTATTTAATGATCAAGAGCTATAATTTTTTTTTTAAAGGTATTGTAATTAAAGTGTGGGTGGAGAGAATCGAACCTCAAACCTCAAGTTCGATAGTATGAATACTATATCAGTTGAGCTACACTCTTATTGACTATCAAGAATTATAATTTATAAACATGCTAGCCTTATAATTAATTTATTGATTTATTTATGCAAGAAATCGTTTCAATAAATCTTAACTAAGATTCATGATAAAAACTAAATCGTTACATATTGAACTTCGTGAACTAAAATTGTTACAAAAGTGTAAATATAGAAATTAAAATCACTACTAACTAAACATTATGAACTAATTATTACTTTTAAGAGAGTTAAAGAATTAAAATGATTTTTAAGTTAAAAAATTATTAGATATAATAACTGAAAACTTCAAATCAAAGTTAGCTTAACTTAGTAATAATTGGCATATACTCTTTTCCACGAAACTTAATGATTCTATTAGACAGACTATTAAGTTGAAAGTCTAAAATCCTACTTTAAAGCTTTTAAAGTTCAATGCACTTCTTTAACTTCAAGAACTAAACTATGCCACATTAATTTTTATATGGATTTGAATACATAATATACTTGAAGTTATACAGTGATGAAAAGATGTTAGAAATGTAATAATGGTTAACAATCAAACCTTTAAGAGGGTTGTAGTGGAACTTGGTGTGAACCCAGTTGAACATGGCTGTGAGAGAGATGAGAAAGTTATATTATACTTTAACAAAATTCAAAGCAAAATAAATTAGAAAGTGGCCACCTTGGAAAATTTGTGCAAAACCTCAAAATTTTTTGAAGTGATACCAAAAGTGGAGTTAGTGAGCTATATATATATATACAAGAGGAAGTGGAGATTTAAATGGTGAAGAAGACTCCCTGAAAAAGGGCAATGGGGCCTATCCAAACAAATCACATATCTAACTATGGTAATGTTGTTTTATCACTGGGTTCATTTTCAGTGAATTGAGCAGTACCATGACACAATCATAGGGGTGGAAACCGATATTAATTGAGAGAGGAAGTGACATTAAAAGAATTCAAACACATGACCTTTCTGATCTAGTATACTATGTCAGTTCACCAAGCAACCTAAAAATTTATGCTAAAGAGTAAGAAATCAATATAAATATGCCTTTCTTTTGTTATCTTGATTTTATTATCATTCTTTAGTTGAAGTTTGAGTATCAGAATCGTCGGACGATATTGAATTCAAATAATTGTGTTCGTGGTCCTCTTCTTCATTTTCTCGTATGGTCCCTAACTTATAAGTTATTTACAAAGAAAATTTTACAGCCACAACAAATTGAGTTAAAATGAGGCTGAAAGTCCTTGTCGTATGAAGGAAAGTTGTAGACTTTTTGATTCCACATGGGTTTGCGGTCCTGATTTCCTTCATTTTCTCCTACGGTCTGCTATTACTTTTTTTCCTCTAAAATTATCTATGCCACTTGTCCAGGGCTAGGTTTTTTTTAATGGTATTTTCCATGATATTTCATGTCTTTTAACTTTAATTTCAAACAATAAGAAAAAAAAAAGACAAACCACATGAAGAAATTAAAAAGGATATGAAGAAAAAGGAATAAGTACTATGGTAAAATAGAGCAACAGAAGAATGAAATGAAAAACAGTGGTTTTCCTAGTTTGCTTGGAAAGCCGAAAACCCCACCCATTGCTTGCTTGCTTTTTTTTCAAAATCTCTCACCTTTCTGGGTCCTATCTTTTATGAAAGAAAGCTGTATAAAAAGTGGAAAAGAAAAGGCCCCTGATCCTTCTCTTCAAAACTAAAGGAAATGTCTCTCTATGGCAGCCAAGTGGAGGACTTTCTTCTATAGTTTCAACACTATAGGATAATTAGGACAATGACACTTGTTCAAAATTTGAATGTCTATAATGTCATCGTTTCTTTCTCCAATTAATATTGATTTTTATATGTTGGGTCTTCTATAAATTCTCAAACTCATAAGAAAAGAGGAATGTTAAAAATATTGAATGTAGAGAGTTGTTGAGTATAAAGTATTCGGTGAGAGAGAGTATTAAAATCATTGATATAATTAAAGTGATGGTAACTCGACAACTTAAAATTTTTATGATTTATTATTATCGAAGAGTGAATCTCTTCTATATCATTAGAAGGTATTATTCATTTTAGACATAGATTCACCTAAATCAATCTACTGTACTTTGCCATCAATTGAGAATTTATCCATTTTTTTTTATTAAGTGAGATGACTTTAGTTATGAATTTGAGTATAATTATGGAACAAATAAGAAAAAGGGGAAATTAATTAGTTTCGTGTATGCATGAATGATAGTGCACATGATTAAGCTTTTGGAGAGGATATAAAGAACCTGAAAAAAGTCTTTGGATAAATAATATTAATAATAACAATAATAATAAAATTAAGAGGAAAGGGTACCTTTCTGTCCACAATTCCCCACTCTCAAATTCTTATAGACACTTGGCCATAGATTTACAAATACTTTGCCACCTCTTCGATATATGATGAAAGTTGAAATCTTTTATGACCAGATTGCATTGCCATCATATAAAATTAAATTCTCTATATATTCAATTTGCATTGCCATTATCTAAAATTAAGTTGGAAGCCATGAACATGCTAGCTGCACTTTAAATTATAGACTTGAGCTTCTGAATGTTTATTATTATTTTTTTTTTAAAAAAAAGAAACAAACTTTTCATTAATAAAATGAAAAGAGTGTAATATTCGAGATAAAATTACAGACGTAGCTTATAAAGTTTTATAAAATAGAAAACTAATAAACAAAATAATTAGTTAGATATATAGTACGTATAGTGTAATAGTTTCCATGTCGTTTTCTTGTGAATGTGTGAGAGAACATATGAAAGAGAACTTTTTTATTTTTATGATTATTTATTTATTTTTGGTGAATTCTCAAATGCTTTGCTTTTTGATTATTTGGTAAAGGGCATAAGGCCATAAAGATTTGGAAAACTATTTAGAGCCATAAGTTGGAATGAGGCTTCCCCACCAAAATGTTGATTTGTCATATTTTTCAAAGGCACATGCAAAGGCTAAGTTCACATAGCTACATAAAAAGTAAGAACCTCCCCTCTTAAAGAAAAAGTAGGTTTAAAACTGATGGCTCAATTTTCATAT
>NC_052349.1:9439224-9493174 GCF_009727055.1 Benincasa hispida | reverse complement strand
TATATGATTTATTTATTTGAGACCTTGAAATTTTGCATCTTAATCACATAAGATTTATGTTAAAACTTCTAGGATGAAAATAATTGCTCTACAATATTCTCCTAGCTGTCTTTTTAATTTAATTCTTAAAAACAAATGTTTGCATTATATCACATCCCAAAGTTCTTGTAAACACATTAGAAATTTTATTCTAACTCCTCATGATGCTTTCACATTTTAGTTCATCTTTGTTCTTCTATCTCGTTTTCACTCTTATTAGGTAAATATCACTTTTTATCTTTTGAACATACCAAAATTGGAAAAGTGAACATAGAAACGTAGTCACCCCCAATATAAGCATTATGTTAGAAAAAAAAAAAACGTGGAGGACAAATATGAAAAATGAGAGATATATTTTTCATTCAACTAAGCATGCCTTTATATAGGCTTACAAACATAACTATAGGAATGCCAGTGGTTTAAAGCTATAAATGTCATCAAATGCTCATAACTCACATAACTCCTATAACTCAAAAATCATTATTGGTTACAAAAAACTAAAAGTCACACTAAATGCCACAAATAAAGTTTAATAATGATATATTTTTCGTTCCTTTAATGTAGCGAAGTATCATTTTTACCATTTTGCAATGTATTGCTGTCGGTTCCTCTATAAATCGACTAATAATTCCAATCAAATAAAGAATATTCGGTCTTGTACATGTCAAGTATCTCAAACTTCCAACCAAGCTTTTGAAATATGTAGAATTTACCTTCTCTCCTCCATCTTGTTTGGTGATTTTGACTCCACATTCCATCGGTGTTCCAACTGGATTAGCATCATTCATATTGAACTTCTTGAGCACTTCTTTAACATAGTCCTCTTGGGATATAAAAATCCCATCTTCACCTTGTTTGACCTCGATCCCAAGATAGTAACTCATGAGACCAATGCCCGTCATTTCAAACTCCTTTGCCATCTCTTTTTTGAATTTATTAAACATGCTAGGATTGTTTCCGGTAAATACTAAAACATCAAATATAAATAAATGATTAGTATGCTTTCACCTTGCATTTTGATGTAGAGAGCATGCTCATAAGGACACTTCATATACTTCTTCTCTTGAAAGTACTTGTCAATCTTCAAATTCCATGCTCTTGATGCTTGCTTTAAACCATAAAGTGCCTTCTTCAATCGAAACACTTTATCTTCTTCACCCTTGACTTCATAACCCAATGGTTGTTCCACATAGACCTCTTCCTTAAGAATTCCGTTCAAGAATGCCGATTTGACATCGATTTGATGTATCTTCCAATGATTATGGGTTGCTAAAGCAATAATCAAATGAATAGTTTCAAGGAGAAAAATAGGGGCAAATACCTCATCATAGTCGATGCCATGTCGTTGGCCATACCCTTTCACCACTAGTCTCGCCTTGTGCTTCTCAACATCGCCATTGACTTTTATCTTTGTCTTGTATACCCATTTTACTCCGATCGGTTTGTGCCATTTTGGAAGCTTGGTCAACTCCCATGTGTCATTTTTCTCTATCGCTCTAATTTCTTCATCCATTGCATCCTTCCATTTCTTGCTTGCAATGGCTTCTTGGAAACTAATAGGCTCACAATCACCAAAAAGACAATAGAGAATTATGTCATTTTGATTTTCATTTACCTCATTAAGTTCCCGTAAACTTCGAGTTCCTCTTGGGCCAATTTTGTTCTTTGAATTGCTGGATGAACCTTCAAATGATGATCGATCGGTCGAATGAAGTGGCACTGGAATGGAAAAACCTTCACCCATTTCATTCCTAGTTGGCTCATTTTCATCGTGTTCTTCAAAATATGGAAGGAAATCATACTCATCTTATATATTCCAATCCCAAGTGGCTTCCTCATAAAAAACAACATCACGGCTAATCATTATCTTCCCATTCAAAGGATTGTAAAGACGATAGCCCTTTGAGCTTGCATCATAGCCGATGAAGATGAGTTTCTCGCTTCAATCATCGAGTTTGATCATTTTTTCTTTCGACACATGAACATATGCAATACTCCCAAACACCTTGAAGTGACCAATCATGGGCTTTCTTCTGTTCCATGTTTCTTGAGGCGTCTTGTCAAGCACACTTTTGGTTGGTGCTCGATTTATCAAATAAACCGCACAAGCTACGGCCTCCACCCAAAATTCCCTCGGCATCTTCTTTGTCTTTAGCATGCTTCTTGCCATGTTCAAGATTGTACGATTCTTCCTCTCCACCACGCCATTTTGTTGCGGTGTCCTTGGGACTGTTAACGGACGTCGGATGCCTTTTTCATCACAAAATTGTTTGAACTCATTTGATGTGAATTCATCACCTCGATCGGTTCTCATGGCCTTGATTGTAAGGTTTCTTTCATTCTCCATACATGCTTTAAATCTCTTGAAGATTTCAAATACTTCTGATTTTTCCTTCAAAAAGTACACCCATGTTTTTTCTAGAAAAATCATCAATAAAAAGAAGGAAATATTTACTTTTACCATGGGACTCTGGTTTGAACATTCCACACACATCAGTATGAATAAGTTCTAAAGGCTTATTTGCTCTTGTTATAGAATCCTTCGGAAAACTACTTCGATGATGTTTACCAAGCAAACACCCTTCACACACTTGATTTGGCTTGTGAATGTGTGGTAAACCTCGCACCATCTTCTTCTTCGATAAATCTTCTAGACTTCCAAAATTGAGGTGCCCGAACCATTGATGCCATAGCCAAAAGAGATCTTCATAACACGTCTTCAAGCATTTTAGAACATCATTACATATATTCAAAGGAAACATTCAATTTTTGGTCATGGAGACTTTAGTAATAAGTCTCTCATGATTATCCCTCAAATACAAACAATTGTTTTTCATTTGAACTTCAAAACCTTTCTCTAACAATTGTCCTATACTCAATATATTATTTTTTACATTGGGAATGTAATAAACATTTGTGATATATTTATTTTCTCCATTTTTTAACCGAATGAGAATTTTACCTATTCCTTTGATGGCGGCCAAAGAATTGTCTCCAAAGGCAATATTACCTTTCTCCATCTCATTCAACTCCACAAACATCTCGCGTTTTCCACATATGTGATTCGAGGCTCTGTTCAAGATACCACATACTATCTTGACTCTCTTCTTCTCCCTTTGAAACCATAAATAAGGTTCCATTATTCTCTGCATAATTGGATTGCCCTTGATGGGCTTTCGATGTGCTAGCGATTGATCCTTCCTGATGCTTTCGATCAATCGACTCTGTTTGAGATGAGTAACACTCATTCGCATAATGTCCATATTTGTTACAATTATAATATTTTACCTGAGATTTATCTCTCCCGGATCTTCCATCACGTCTTCCACGACCTCGACCTCCTCTTCCTCTTGAGGATTCATACGAGTTTTTAGAAACATCGGTGTTGGCTTCACCTTTTCCACCATGGCCTCGACCACCGTGACCTCTTCCACGTCCACGACTATTCTCCTCCTTGATTTTGAATTGGAGAAGTTGTTCAACGGTCTCTGTTTGCTCCATCCTCCTTTTCTTTTTCTCCTCATAGGCTTGTAACGAGCCTATAAATTGTTCAATTGTCATGTTCTCGAGATCCTATGTCTCTTTGATCGTCGTGGCGATAATCTCGAACTTTGTATTTAGATTTTGTAGAATCTTCTCCATGACACGAACATCGGTGATTTCTTCACTATTCCGTCTCAATTGGTTGACGATAGCCATTACTTTTATGTGATATTCCGCTATCACCTCCGTCTCCTTCATTTGTAAAGATTCAAACTCACCATATAAGGTTTGCAACCGTACCTTTTTCACACGATCGGCTCCTCTATGAGTCAATTGGAGCTTGTCCCATGCTACCTTTGACGTCTCCGTATTGGTGATGGTCTCAAACATATCTTCATCCACCGATTGATACAAGATATAAAGGGCCTTCTTGTCCTTCTTTCTTGTCTCCTTTAACACATCTCTTTGTGCTTGATCAGCTCCAGCTTTTGCCTCTTGGAAACCGTTCTCCACAATCTCCCACACGTCTTGTGCTCCTAGTAATGCTTTTATCTTGATGCTTCAATTTTCATAGTTGAGCTTGGTAAGTATTGGTAGTTGAAGTGAACCTATCCTATTGTTGGCCATTTTTCTCTCAATATTTTCTACTAGCTCTGATACCACTATGTTAGAAAAAAAATGTGGAGAACATGAAAAATGAGAGATATATTTTCCATTCAACTAAACATGCCTTTATATAGGCTTACAAACATAACCATAGAAATGCCAATGGTTTAAAGCTATAAATGTTATTAAATGCTCATAACTCACATAACTCCTATAACTTAAAACTAAAAGTCACAAAACTCAAAAGTCACACTAAATGCCACAAATAAAGTTTAATAATGACAAACTTTTCAGCAAAGAAGTGATTAACAGTTTTATTCATATCATTTTTTTGTTACAACTTTATTATGATGTTGAATTCAAATATTCCCAATAATAGACAATCTATAATAACTATAAAGGTTATATAACTATGTGCTATAGTTACATTATAGGAAGATGAAATACCTTTGTCAAAAAATTGAAGGTATAAAGGGAGGAAAAAAGTTGAGGTGATAGGCTTTAAAATGAAAGGAAAAAAAAAAAAAAAGAAGAATTTAAGGGGGAAAAGACATGTTCAAGCATAGATATGTATAAAATGTGATTCCTATAGGGGTGATTTTTGTATTAATCATTGTTGTTTAATGGCGTAAGAATTTGAGATGTGTCACCATTGAATAAGAAGTGGCAACGGATGAAGCCCCTCCAGTTTCAGCTCCTCCCTACAAATTTCATTTGATAAAAAATTATACTCATTCAAGAACAAGAATCTTCAAACTGTGAAAAGAAAGCTGATAAAGAGGTATATTGCATGATTAAAATGAACTAGACCCATTTACCAGCTACACCAAACTGATTACGAGGATTGAACCTGAATTGCAAAATGAAGCATCAACCCAACTGTTAATGCCTTGCCGAACTATATAATTGTGAAGCACATCTCGCATTTTCTCAACTACATCTCTGTCATCCAGAGAAAAAGAAGGGTAAGTATCGAATGATATACCTCTCCATTAACAGTTATTTGATCAATACTGTTAGTATTTGGAGATCATAAAGTCAGAAAACATCACATTTCCACTTGGTTCATAGAAACGAGCATGTATGCTATGAAAAGAAAAGGCCTAAAATAATTTACTCTGAAACACGTTTCATTTTAGTCTATGTACTTTTAAATGTCCAATATTACTCTATGCATTTTCAATCGATAGAGATTAATTTCTTTGAAAAAGTTATCGGCACTAAATTTAGACATTTGAATGTATGGAAACTAGATTGAACAAGTTTCCACAAATGACTTTTTAACGCAACAAAAACTGACATCATGACACTTGGACACCAGGCAAATTGTGATGAACAAGCATCTCCACATACATTTTAATAAGAGATGACTTTCATAAAAATAAAATCAATGGACTGCAGAACCAGGCCATACAATAACACAAGCCAAACAACCAAAGGGTACTAACTCCTAAAAATCTGAAAATTTGCTAGGTTAGATGCAAGTATCTCTAGCGAGTGAACAACATGATATGAAGGATTCAATCAACTGCAACAATTCAAATAGGCAGAATACAATGATAAGCTCCTTAACCAATAAACTATGAGTATTTGAGAAAAACTAACAGAATTCTTTTAACCTGTCAATGAAACCAACAACTCAGAACAGTTCATTGCCAAATGGGTTGGGTTGTTCTTGTTCAGTTTAAGTTAAAGACATTATCCTGTACAGCCTACATTATGTTGGAAGCGTTAACGAGCCCACTCTAAGATTCACTCTAAATCTCACAAACTTTGAAGAGAATAAACTTGTTGTCTTACTAAACTCCAGAACACATAAGAAAAGAACATTGTTCTCTTGAAATCTCTTCGTTATATAGTACTTAAGAGATGTTTCCTAAAAGACACAAAATAAATGAAGTACATGTATACATACCATTCATGTACTTGAACAATTACATGTATATAGAAGTGCATGTATCTAGAAATTAGAAATTCATATATTTGGAAATGTATCTAGAAATGTATTATCCATTATATATCTAGCTTAATTTCTAACATCCCCCCTTAAGTTAGATTTCCAAGTCTCCGAGCTTCTCTTTATTTTTCAGAACAAGTCTTTCTTTAATGCTTTGGTGAATATGTTTGCAACTTAATCTTTGTGTCTTGCAATACTTGATGCATACTTCTCCATCTTTGATCAATTCTCTGATGAAATGATGCTTGATCTTTATATTTTTACTTCTTCCATAAAAGACCGGATTCTTTGAAAGTGAAATTGATTTATTGTCACAGAACATGACAGTCTCTTTCTCTTGAGGACTCTTTAATTCATATAGTACCTTTCTTAGCCAAAGTGCTTGACAACTGGTTGTAGACAAAGAAATGTATTCAACTTCTGTTATTTATAATGCTACAACATCCTATTTCTTTGATGCCCATGAAACTGCTCTAGAACCAATATTAAATACATACCCAGAAGTACTTTTGTAATCATCAATATTTTCTCCCAAATCACTATCGTTGTAGCCAATGAGCACATTATCCATGTTCTTCTTATAGTGGATTCCATGATCAATAGTTCCAAGAATATATCCGTGTAAAAAGTATTTTTCTCTCTTATTTCCCTTAGGAGGAAAGAGATTTTTAAATAGAAGAAACACTCAATTACAAATAAGGAAAGAATAAAAAATAGTAAATAAAATACAACAAATATAAAACAATAAATACAGTAAAGAATTTCACAACAAAGGAATAATCAACACTCCCCCTCAAGTTGTTAATCAACTTGTTAAATTGCCACTTTGGAAGACCTTTAGTTAACACATCTGCAATTTGCTCTACTGTCGGAAGAAAGAGAATGCAAATCATTCCATAATCAATCTTCTCCATTAAGAAGTGTTTATCAACCTCAATTTGTTTTGTCCTATCATAAAGGACTGGATTATGGGCAATGGAAATTGCTAACTTGTTATCACAATAAATGCATATGGGTATTGTCTGAGAGAATTTCAATTCTTCCAATAGTCTTTTTGTTCATATACCTTCACAAATACCATGGGCTAATGCCCTAAATTCTGCTTCAGTGCTACTTCTCGCAACCACACTTTTTTTTAAAAAAAATTTTCCAAGTAACTAGATCTCCTTCAACAAAATAACAATAACCTAAAGTGGATCTTCTATCAGTCATACTACCTACCCAATCAGCAATAGTGTAAACTTCGACGTGTAGGTAATTATGCTTATTAAACAATATACCTTTTCCTGGAGTACCTTTCAAATATCTCAAGATTCTATAAACTGCTTCAAAGTAACTGACCCAGGAGCATGCATAAATTCACTCACCACACTAACTGTGAAAGCGTGTCAGAACGTGTGTGAGAAAGGTATATGAGTCTCCCCACAAGTCTCTGGTATTTTTTTTCTTTTACCTTTTTTTCTGTTGCAGCTACCAATTTTAAATTCTGCTCAATGAGTTTATGCTATTTTGCAACCAAGTAAACCTGTCTCATTCAGTAGGTCAAGAATATACTTCATTTGGTTGATAAGTATGCCACTTTTAGACCTGGCAAACTCCTTGCTTAGGAAATATTTTAAAGTTCCCAGGTCCTTATCTAAAAATTATTACTAAGATTTTCCTTCAAGATATTCAGTCTTGTCTCATCATTACCTGTAAGTATGATATCATCAACACACACTATCAAAACAACCACCTTACCACTTCCCGTATTTTTATAGAACATAGTATGATCAACTTAGCTTTGACTGAATCCATAGCTCTTGATTGCCTTTTTAAACCATCCAAACAATACTCTCGGAGATTATTTAAGCCCGTATAATGATTTCTTTAATTTGCGCACTTTGTTAACCCCGAGATCCACCTCAAAACTAGGTGGTAAGTCCATAAATACCTCTTCTTCAAGATCCCAATTGAGAAAGGAGTTCTTAACATCAAGTTGATAAAGAGGCCAATCAAAATTAACTGCAACAGTCCGATAGAATTAATTTAGCTACTAGAGCAAATGTTTCTTGATAATCAATTCTATAGGTTTGAGTAAACCCCTTGACAACCAATCTAGCCTTGTACCTTTCAATACTACCATTAGTTTTATATTTTACAGTGAACACTCATTTGCATCCCACTGTTTTCTTATCTTTTGGTAGTTCGACTATGCTCCATGTGCAATTTTGTTTCAGCGCATTAATCTCTTCCATCATTGCTAATTTCCAATTCAAATCATTTTGAGCCTCCCGTATATTCCTTGGTGTATAGGTTGGTTATTTTGGATGTGAAGGCTTTATGACAGTTAGACAAACTATGATAAGAAAGATAGATTGTAATGGGATATTTGGTACATTTATGAGCACCTTTCCTATGGGAAATTGGGATATCAAGATCAGAGACATCAGGAAAAGGGTTAGAAGAAGATGAAGAACTAGGAGGAGTAGAGTGTCTAATACTTGGATCTTCAAGATCATTTATCAAAGTATTTGATTGGTTCTGTAATAAGTAACTGTCGTCTGATCTCGATCTCTTTGAGTCAAGTTTCTTCTAGTATAATTCTGAAGTTCAGGATTCTGACTTGTTGAGTTAGTTTGTAGTGTTTCTCCCTCTGAGAAAGAATTCTTCATTCTTGGCATTAAAGGACTAAAACTCATAATTTCCAGACTATTAATGTTTGGGAGAGATGAAATGTCCTAAAAATTATCTTCAAGGTTAGATGTCTCCCCTTGAAGAGAATTTGGGCTAAAAACGGTTGATTTTCCAAAAAAGATACATCCATACTCTAAAAAAAACTTATTGGTCAAAGGATCAAAACATTTGTAAGCCTTTTTATGAGAGACATAACCTACAAAAATGCATTTAGTAGCTTGAGCATCAAGTTTAGTTCGAGAAAGGGTAGAAGTATGGACATAAGTAGTACACCCAAACAATTTAATTGGTAAATCAGAGAACAATCGGTTATTAGGAAAAAAAACTCATTGAAGTGATTTAGAGGGGTTTTAAAATTCAAAACCTTAGACAACATTCGATTGATCAGATATGCAGTTGTAAGAATGGCATCACTCCACAAATATTTTGGAACATTCATAGAAGACATAAGGACACGAGCAACTTCAAGCAAATGTCTATTTTTTCACTTAGCAATGTCATTCTGCTGTGGCGTGTCACAATACATAGCTTAATAAAAAATACCCTTTATCTTGCAAAAAATTGGTTAATTGTTCATTGAAATATTAAGTGTCGTTATCAGAATGAAAAATTCGAATATTAGTTTGAAATGGAGTCTCAATCACATTGTAAAATCGAACAAAAACTTCTTTTACCTCTGATTTTTTTTGTTAACAAATAAAGCCAAGTTAAACGAGTGTGATCATCTATAAAGCTAACAAACTAATGCTTACCACTATGAGTCAAGACTTTAGATAGACCCCAAGCATCAGTATGAATTAAGGAAAAATGTGGTGAGGCCTTGTAAGAGTTAAGCAAATAAGTGGATCGATGATATTTGGCAAAAGTGCAACTTTCACACTGAAAAATGAAACAATCAAATCCTTTAAATAAATAAAAAAATAGATATTTTAAGTAGAAGAAATTTGGATGTCCTAATCTATGATGCCAAAACATTATAGTTTCTTTAACAAAAGGAGAACAGACACTACTCAAGCCCTAAACTTTTTTATGACTAGCTAAAACGTCATCAAAGTAATAGAGATCATCAATCATCCTAGCACGTCCAATCATTCCCCCAAGTCCTGATCCTGAAAGATACAATGAGCTTCACAAAAGATAACATGATAGTTAGCATCCCTATAGATTTTACTAACAGATAACAAATTACAAGCTAATTTTGGAATATAAAGGACAAAACGTAACATAAGTTTTGTAGTCAAAGGGATAGTTCCTTTTCCTGCAATGGAGGTGAAGCTACCATCAACATTGCGAGTTTTTTCATTGTAATACACATGAAAATATGATTCAAATAAACAAGAGGAATTATCATATGATCAGAGGCTCTAGAATCTATAATCCATGGAGATGAGTTAAGGAAAGAGAGAGCTTGAGGACAAGTACCTGATTGTGCCAAAGAAACACTAGGATTACCAGATGATGAAGTGGTCTTTAGTAGCTTCAGGATTTGATCAATTTGATCTTTATTAAACAGGTTGGAGTCCACAACATTAGCATTAAAGGTATGCCGATGAGAATTTCGCTCATCTTGCTTAGAACTTTCCCACTTCGCAGGTTTTCCATGAAGTTTCCAACAAGTTTCACACGTATTTCGAGGTTTATTGCATTGGTCGCACCAGACATGAGGTTTCCATGTGGCTTGTTGGATTGATCAGAAGCCTTTATTGTAGTATTCTCAGTCACCAACGCAGAGCATCCAACTGAATCAATAGTTTTTTTTGCAAATCATAACATTCCTGCGACTTTCTTCCCTGCGAACTCGTTACTAGTTGGAAGAGTAGTTTTTCCAAGTATTCTACCTCTAACTTCATCAAACTCAACATTGAGGCCGACAAGGAACTTGTAGATACGACCATCTTCAACAAATTTCCTATAGTGCTTTTGGTCCTTTGTAGACTTCCACACATACATGTCAAAGAGGTCAAGGTCTTGCCAAATCCATTTTAGGGAGTGAAAGTATTGTGTAACTCAGTTAGTTCCTTGTCGTATATCACCCAATTTCAGGTTCATTCGAACAATTGTGACTGGTTTTCCAAATCAGAATACATTTGAGTTACACTATCCCATAATTCCTTAGCAGTAGAGTAACACATGTAGTTATAGCCGATGTCTTCAACCATGGAATTAACAAGCAAAGTCATAACCATAAAGTTTTCAGCATCCCACCCGATGAATGACATGTCTAGACTAAGGGTGACTTTTTCTCCCATGATGTAGCCAATCTTCCCTTGTCCACAAATATACAACCGAACACTTTGAGACCAACGAAGAAAATTGTCTCCATTAAGTTGAATGGTGGTTATTTGGATAGTGAGACCGATGGATGGATACAATTATCGAAAAATTTAGCGATGGGTGCCTTAGTGTTCGGTATATTTCTAAAAAAAGAAAACCAAAGAGAAAAAACAGTAGATCTGGAAAGAAAAAACCAGAACAATTGAAGAGAAAAATAGTGGCGGTGGTAGGAGGTGGTGACCAATGGTCGAACATGACAGTGAGCGGCGAAATACGGCGGTGGTGGCTACAGACTTGACTAGCCGACATATTCAGATGCGAATGGAGAAGTAAAAACGACTAATGGTTAATGGCTCCGCAAAAAATGACTGATGACGGAAGAAACACGTAAATCAACTTCGGGACTTCGATGGACGATGACTCTGATGAAGATGTGATGTCCGGCAAGGCTCCGAGGGACCGACTATCACGACGAACGAGGAAAAGCTCGATGGCGGCAACGGCACAACTAGGGTTTTTAGGTTTTTTTAAAAAAATTAAGGTTTTTAGAGTTTTAGTACAATTTAATGCTCTGATACCATGTACAAAAAGTATTTTTTCCCTCTTATTTCTCTTAGAATGAAAGGGCTTAAATAGAAGAAATGCTTAATTAGAAATAAAGAAAGAATAAAAAATAGCAAACAAAATACAACAAATATAAAATAATAACACAATAAAGAATTTCACAACAAAGGAAATAATCAACAATATCTAAGAACTCTCTTTCCAACTTCCCAATAACTTCTCTTTGGTGATGCCATAAATCTACTCAATAAATTGACTGAGAACATAAGATCAGATCTAGTTGTGTCATCAAAAGCTTTGTTATCATCATGTTTGCTTAGTTTTAAGCCTAGCTCCATAAGAGTACTGACATGCTGAACATTCTTCATTTTGAACTTTACCAATGAATCTCTTGCATACTTCTTTTGGGAAATTGTAATCCCACCATCACTTTGCTCAACTAGAAAGTAATGAAGTAAACCCATATCAGTCATTTCAAATTCTTTCTTTATGCTCTCATTGAAATCTTCAATCACCATGTTTGAATTTCCCATAAAGATTAAATCATCAACATATAGACACAAGAAATTATCATCTTTATCTTCTTTCATTTAGAGAGCATGTTCATATGGACATCTTTTGAAACCATCCTTCAAGAGAAAAATTGTTGATACGTGTAACACCCCGAATTTTTATTATTTATGTAATTTCAATAATTTTTCTTAATTGAGGGAATTTTTGGAATTTTTGGACTTAAGTGTAATTGCAGGAATTTAGTTATTGACGTTGAAATTATTCAATTTGAAAATTAATGGATTGACGTGGAAATTATTCAATTTGGAAATTAATGGTAGGAATTAATTTCATTTTGGAAGGAAGAAGTGTTTCAATTTAATGGTTTAATCGGAGGGAAGTTATGGAAATTGGACTTTTAGTGTCACACAAATTTAATTTGAAATTAATGTCAATAATTAATTTCATTTTAGAAAGGGTTATGTCACACAAATTTAATTGAAATTAATGTCAAGAATTAATTTTATTTTGGAAGGGGGTTATGTCACACAAATTTAATTTGAAATTAATGTCAAAAATTAATTTCATTATGGAAGGGGGTGAGTTAAATTCTTTGTGAATTGAAAATTTTACGGGAGAAAAGGATTAAAATTTGGAAGTAGGGTTTGATTGAAGGAAGATTTTGGAGATTGGAATCTTGAGGGTGGTTGTTGCTAAGGTTTCGTTGGGGTATTGAATTCAAAGAATGATTATTGAAGACTGCCGCTTGGATCGATATCTGAATCTAGTATCGAGGTAAGTAATCTTACTACTGGAACTATCCACGGGCCAAACACTAGATATATGCTAGCATGATAGATGAATATTAGGACAGAATGATAACATGATAAACGGATAGTATAGTATGACTGTTATATGTTCTTGTATGAGAATCTGAAAGATTTATTTGTGCATGTAGATACTTGCATGCTAGTAAGAGATGATACTTGATTCACTGAGTCTGTATTTGATGTGAGGATATTGAGGCGTATATGCATGTTGTATAGCCATGATGTTGAGGTATATATGTATGTTATAAAACCAGATTGTGTTTCCTTCGGGATTCACTAGATATTGTGTTTCCTTCGGGATACACTAGATTGTGTTTCCTTCAGGATTCATCAGGTATTGTGTTTCCTATGGGATTCACCATATTGTATTTCCTCCGGGATTCACCAGGTATTGTGTTTCCTTCGAGATTCACCAGGTATTGTGTTTCCTTCAGGATTCACCAGATTGTGTTTTCTTTGGGATTCACCAGATTATGTTTCCTTCCGGATTCACCAGATATTGTGTTTCCTTCGGGATTCACCAGATATTGTGTTTCCTTCAAAATTCACCAGATTGTGTTTCCTTCAGGATTCACCGGGGGTTGTATTTCCTTGGGATTCACCAGAGGTAGTGGCATACTTAACTACAATAGGATAGAAATCAGTTTTTCATGCACGTACATGTCCCATGAGGACTAGAGCAGTTTATATGTTCCACCAGAGGTAGGCATCCAGAGGACATAGATGTCTAGCCTGACCCCAGTAGTGGGGTTACTTACTGAATATTTTATACTCAACCTTCTCATGTTTATGTTTCAGGTAAGGGTAGGGATGCGCCGGTGAATGACAAGAGGAATCCATGAACGAGCCACTAGGGACATTTTTAATGTTTCCGCTCATGTTTTAAGAGTTCTTTAATGTTTTTAACTTTCGGTCTTGACATTTGAAACTTATCGTTTGAGATTTGTTTTCAGACTTATTTATTTCCATTTATGACTTATGGGTACTTTATCATTTGATTTTAATATTTGAATTTAATGAAGATCTTTTAAGTTACCTTATTTATTTAGCATTTATTTCACTATAAAAAGTATGTCGTTTTAACTTACATGCATGCATGCATTTAGTAACGACCTAACTTGAGTCTTAAGAAGTCGGGTCGTTACAATACGACTATACCAGACTCTTGGTGCTTACTTTAGTCCGTACAATGCTTTCTTCAACCAATGCACTTTATTTTCTTCTCCAGTCTTTATGTAACCAGGGGGTTGCTAAACATATATTTTGTCCTATAAATACTCATTTAGAAAATTTGACTTGGCATCCATTCGACGTACTTTCTAGTCATTTTGTTTGAGCAATTGAACAGTCACCAAGTGAGTCACAGGTGCAAAAACTTCTTCATAGTCTACACCATACTTTTGTTTGTACCCTTTCACGACGAGCCTTGCCTTGTATTTCTGACATCTCCATTTTAGCTTTGTTCTATAAATCCATTTGACTCCAAGAGCTTTTCTATTTTCTAGTGGTTTGACTAACTCCATGTCTCATTTCTTCTGATTGCATCAACTCTTGATCCATTGCGTCTTTCCATTTTTCATCTTGAATTGCCTCCTCAAAGTAATAGGATCAACATCTGTAAATAATGCAAAATTAGCATGTTCATCGTCCAACATTCTTCTTGAAGTGTTATAGATATCATGAATACTTCTTGTCTTCCTTGGAGTAGTTTCTTTATCACTTGTGGAGTGTGAAGATGAAGATGAAGCCACTGGTAGAGTCTTTTCAAGCACCAAGTCTCGAACATCTTCATTGCCACCCATGTGAACAAGCAATGGATTCTGATCTTTATTTTGTGCATCCCATTTCCAGAATTTTGCTTTATTGAACTTGACATCTTGACTACTAGTAACTTTCTTACTTACAGGGTTGTATAATCTATAAGCCTTGGAGTTCTCTTTGTACCCAACAAAAATGCACTTTTTTAATTTATCATCTAGCTTACCTCTATTCTCATTTGAAACATGAGAGTAAGCAATGCACCCAAATAATATTAGGTGACTAACAGTTGGCTTTAATCCACTCCATGCTTCTTGAGGAGTAATACCTTGCACACTTTTAGTTGAAGCTCAATATAAGAGATAAATAACACAAGTTACTACTTACCTCGGAGGTTCGTCGTGACAACACAAGAGCGGCTGAAGAAGAAAGAAGAAGGCTCGAGGATGAGCAACACATTTTGGTTGCCTTGGAGCAATTTGAAAGAGAAATGAGTGAGGAAGAAGAAAAAGAAAAGAAGGAGAAGGAGGAGAAGGAAAGACGCCGCAAAGCAAATGTGCAGCGCGCCAGAGAAAGTAAGAGAAATGAAGTGGAGGAATGGAAAAGGGAAAAAGAGGAGCAACGCAAGACAAGGGAATGCAAACAAAGACAAAAATCCCGCCTTGCGTCTGCTCAAGACAAGGGCAAGGAAAAAGCAGAGAGCAACGAGCTTGCATCAACCAAGAGGCGCCCAGCAACAAAGAAAGAAAATGATGATCTGATGATGGAAATGGGCTTCTTCCCTGCGTCGACGCCATTACCAGATCTTATCACTAGTGTTGTAGTGGAACATGGGTGGGAAACTTTCTGTCAATGTTCATCCATCATCATTCCAGTGGTAGTGAGGGACTTCTATCATGGCCATCTCTTTGACACCGAAGATGCGGTGATCATTGAAGGGAGGGTAGTATCATTCAGCACAAAGGACATCAATGAACTCTATAACAAGTTGATTGATGATCCTGAAGAAGAGCACATGGAGGATGCGCTGAAGGAATTAACGCAACTGGGCACCAAGTGGTCGGTGTCATTAATAGGCATAAAAACCCTCGCCTCCAACAAGCTGCTCCCAAAAGCGCGACTTTTGGTTTATTTGGTGAAATGGCGACTCATCCCAACAATGCATGACAAAACAATTTCAAGGGATCGAGTTATGGCCACATACTGCATAGTGCACGACATTCCGATCGATGTGGGCCAGCTCATTGCGAAGCAGATTCAAGGTTTTGTTGGCTGTGTGAGAGGTCAATACTTCTTCTTGTGGACAATTTTAAACCTATGCCTCTCTACGGGTGTAGGCATTGATGAAGAGCCCATGCCAGAAATTCATGGCAACATCCACACAAAGATCCTAAGAATGCTTCTCAAGGATTCACCACATTGCCCCGAGCTTCCAACAAAAAGGCCCTTTATTGATCTAAATGCTCCGTAACCACCCAAACCAAAGAAGCAGTGCCACAATGATAAAGGAAAGGAGATAGTCCAAGAACGATCACCGCAGAAGCAAACCCAATTATCCTTGGACCTTTTGCCTTTAATCATTCGCCCACCAAGCCCTCCAATCAAACCCTTTTCCCCTCTTTTTGAACACTTCACAAACCTCCTCCTTGCTCTTGATTCTAACCCCGCATCTCCAACAGCGTCCCCCCACCATCCATTTCCAGCTCACTTTTCACCCCATCACCGCATATTGATGACCCACACGGTTTGGAGTAGGCCCTTCCGCTTAACCTCAAATCGATGCTGGTGAAACATCGACGACACAACCCACCACCGCATCTCCTGCAGCCTTAGCCGATATGCGGGTCTTCTTATCTCAATAGCTTACCTTCTTCCACCATGCATGTAAACATAAAATTTATCTTCTTTTGTCATACTACGCATTGATGTTCTAAATAAGCATATGGATAGTGATGAATGATGGATCATACAAGCTCATGTTGCCATAAACTTGTTGACTTGGGATGGAAATGGAATGCGGATGCTGTGTTATGCTTATTCATAGTTTATGTGATACTACTTCTAGATGTATGCGTTATTAATGAAATGCTTGTAGAATGCTATGCGTTGTCACAAGTTTCCTTGCGTTGAAACCAAGTATAATTCCACCGTAAGTTTCTCGGAGTGATTCGAGGTCGAACATAGGGATTGCTTAGTTAATGCATTACGTTCGTGATATATGCGATCGGTTTTACAATTAATATAGAGAGTGTGTGTACAGGTATTTAAATTGCGATAAAGTAATATTGTGCGGTAAAGTAAAGTTGCGATAATAAAGTAAAAGTGCTATAAAAGTAAACCTAAGCTATTATGATACAAGATACAGGATACATGATACATGATACCGAGTTTGAGTTTGACTGTGAAGATTATACAAAGGATCGTGTTATGCGGTGGTAAGTCTTTATGTATGAATCAGAAAAAGAAAGAGTAATTAATATAAACATCACAAGTTATTAATTGCGTTAAAGAGATAAGTAAGGTTCGACTTTCACTTGGCGTACACCTCTCGGTGATCAACCGCATTCCCACATCTCTGTGGTGAAACATGGATGAACGTAATAAATACAGGGTTGCTTCCATCTTTGGAAGTACTTCTCGCTTTAGTTAATGCATTCTTCTAACCTTCTCTCGATAGGAGGAATGACATCTTCACTTCTACTCTCACAGGTGAAGATGCCGTCTAGCATGCTTTAGCTAAACATATTTATTTCTTTAGCACAGATTAATTTTCTTGTTTAATTCATTCTAATTACCAGGGGATTAAGAAAACATCGTGGAGAAAGCGATACATGGATGAATGGAAATAGATAGAAAGATGGAGATGAAAATGATCATGACATTCAATTCTAATATTTAGTGTCTGATACATGGTGTGAACGATAGAGATTAAGTAGATGAATACAATTGATGAAAAAGAGATAGAAACAAATACAGAAGAGTGCCAACGTCTTGACACAGATCTGGACGGGGGATTTTCTTGCCGGTATATGGAATGAATGGAAGGAAGAGCTTCCCTATCAGGCTTGCTCGTCCGGTAGAAGTGACCTTGGTACAGAGCTTCACAGCGGGGATTTGAAAAGATTTGCCCTGAGACTCACCTCTCGACCTTGTCTCTTAATTCTTCCCGGATCTTCTCCGATCAGCACTCAGACCAGTCTTTCTCTCAATATACAAATATCAAAATATGCCCGTATCAAGTATATTTTGCAATGAAATTTCAGAGGCTATTTATAGGTTCAGCTTTGACTTTCTACAAAGTGGACCCCATTTTATTGTTAAGGCAGCTCTGGAAATGGTTGAATGAATATTTCTTCTGTTACGCAATCAATCCCATCAGAAATGCATAATGGTCAGCTATACACATGTCTGGATCCTCCGCAATTGCGTTGCTCTTTTGCATCTTCGATCGTTTGTCCGCATGCGGTGCTATTTTTTATTATCGCATGCTGTGGAAGTAAAGCTCTGGATCGATTGTTGCATGCGCCGTCATTGCGTTGATCGTCTCTTCATTATTGATTGACGGGCGCAATGCGACGGAGATGCGTTGTTCAGTTTCTCTTTGAGCCATGAACTCAAGCGGTGACTTATTTCCTACAAAACAGAATGGAAACATCATTTTTCTACCATCACAATGATATTAGTGGGTGTATTAGCGATAAATTATAATTTTTGCATTTCTTAGCCAATTTCTATACAATCGACGCAACTTTTCTCTCTTTTAGCCGCAATATCTAAATAAAGCAGCATAAATAACTTGTATTTCTACAAGTTATCATACTCCCAAATTTAGATATATGCTTGTCCTCAAGCATATCTTCTACTAAGGCAATAATGCTCAATTCCTATCCTAAATTTTGCGTCGATTGATTGCTCCAAATGCTCCACTTAGGCACATTACTTGACAACGCAATTTCCTTCTATCCTTGCTAATTCCTAACAAAGCCCTACTTTATTCTTCTATACAAAAAATTTTTGCTCAAAAATTCCTTTCTAGTTTTAAAAAGAATGTTTACCTCTTCTTGTCAAAACAACTTGATGCGTCCATATGCAGTGGTCAAATTTTGCGTCATTTATTAGAGACTGTTGGTCATGGTTACACCCTTCGTCTTGACTTGTTCCCATGGGTGTCATGCGAACATCCAACTACGATTGTGTACCAATCTCAACTTTAACTCATGATTTTTAGAGGAGTTATCTCTTGCATTCTTTTATTTTTTTTCTTTTTCTCATTTTTCTCTTTTCATATTGCGTCGTTTTTGGAAACCCACCTTCGTTTTGGCTTGCTCCCACGGGTGTCATGCGAACATCCAACTACGAGCAGGTTCCTTTCACAACTAATTCTTATCAGGTTGGGAATGTTTTTGAGTTTTCCTTTGCGCTGACATTGGAGTTTATATGAAAATTTATATTATATTATTTTTTAATTTTATTTTGAGATGGAAATTAACGTATTTTCCTAATGACCGCATAACCTTGATCTCATCTGCTTAGACCTTCCCCACCCCCAAATTTGGAGATGCGCAAAGTCCTCATTGCGTTGTTTGGAAAGAATAGACCAACACTTAGACAAAATTTTCGAAAAAAAGGTTTGAGCAGAATTTTGAAAGATAAAAGGTAAAGTGTTGCTATAGCTACGAATTAACTAAGTGTTAGTCAGAAAATACAAAGTGTGAGAAATGTTTCTTAGTGTATGCATATTATACATCATGGTAGTGCAATGAATAACGCAAAATAAAAGATTAAGAATATCGCAAAAATTGACAAAGGATGATAAAGAAGAGGCAAAGGCATATAGAGAGAATTACTACTCAGTTGTATTAAAAATTAACTAAGTATACAAATAATTACAAATAACGCAATACAAAATTTTTGCATGTACAAAGCATCAAAGAATTAGTTTCTATACATAGAAAAATAATAAATGAAGTCATCTTTTGTATTTGATTCAAACGGGTGCATGATTAAAAACTAACACTGGGCTTTCATTAACACAAATACATTTTTGCTGAGGACGGGCAACAATGCATGTATTCCCGCAACACACCCCCTAACTCAACGTATTTCTGGAGGACGGGCACACGGTATTTCTACCAGTGCAACACTACCTCAACATAGTGCATTTTTGCTAAGGACGGGCAAAGAACACATACGAGCGCAACACACCCCTCAGCGCAATACATTTGGGTTGGATGAACGCAAAGTGTATCTTGTTGGTACAAGATGCACCCATCATCACAATGCATACCGAATCTTGATTGTTTTATTATTAATATTTATTTTTATTTTTATTTATTTTTTATTTTTTTATTTTTTTCATCAACGCAAGTCACAAAGACCTTGCGGTAATAATTTTCTTCTTATTCAATCAATCATTCACCAAGTTTAAGAATAACGCATTTATGACAGAAAAGTTAAAGATATTAAAAAGAGTACAGAAATAAATGCAAGGGAATTAAATGAAGAATAAATTAAAAGACAAATTAAATGAAGCAGTAAATGACAAAGTTCATAAAGCAATAAAGACAAGAATTAAGAAAGCATGTAAACATAGAATTGAGATATAGACCGGAAGATAGTTTCCTTTGATGAACGCAATTCACACCTCCGCAGGCGGTCCAGCTTGCCTACCCAATGTCTTTAGGGACATTGCTCCTTTCCATGAGACCAGAGGCTTTAGAATTGCTTGGCAACGTTCCTGGTGTTCTATTTTGTAGTTCGGATGCCAACTGCCCCACTTGAATCTCCAAATTTCTTATTGAAGACGCCTGCGCCTGCATCACCGCATCATTTTTATCCATGTATTGCTGGAGCAGGGCCTCCAATGAATTGCTAGAGGTGTTGGAAGATGAGGGTTGTTGGTTGTACGATTGTTTTTGTTGACCCTCATTCGAATTGTGGTGAAAAGGTGGAGGGTTTCCTCGATTCCTTAAATTGCTATTCTGATGGTTACTTGGCCCACCTTAGTTAGGATTCCCTCCCCAATTGAAGTTACCAGGATTATACGTGTTGCTGAAGGGGTTATTCTGGATCGCGCATACATGTTGTACGTTCGATAGGCACATTTCCACCGCATGGGCCCCTCCACAATTGACGCAACTGATTGCGGCCACTTGAGCCAGAGCAATGGGTTTCGCTGTTGTTTGGGAGAGGGCACCTGGATTAAGCGCCATCGACTGGATGATAGAGGCCACTGCGGGCATCTGTGCGGCCAAAGTAGTCACTGTCTCCGCAGGGACAATGGCAGTTTCATTTCTTCTTCTCTCGGAGCCTCTTCCTCCGTGTCCATTATCTACCCAGTCATCCATATTCTACGAGATGCGGTCAAGGATGACCTTGGCCATAGTGTATGTTTTATCCATAAAACCTCCTGCTGCGGAGGCATCAGCAACAGCCTGCGTTGATCTGTTCAGGCCATTATTGAAAGTTTCCATCAAGACGCAATCAGGTATCTTGATATGCTGGCAATTCTTCACTAGTCTTCTGAATCGCACCCAGGCGGTGCTAAGGGTCTCGTTATCTATTTGTTCAAAGTTCAACACGTCCTTCCGTCGCCTTACGTTGATAGCCGGAGGGAAGAACTTCTTCATAAATCGCTCAACCAGCTGATCCCATGAAGTAATCTCATTTGGCTCTAGTGAATGAGCCTACCTCTTGGCCTCTCTCTCAAGGGTAAGGGAAGAGATATAATCTGATACCTTCAGGGGTAACGCCAGGTATAGAGAAGTTGCCACACATCTCGATGAAACTGGTTAGGTGGGCATGTGGGTCCTCACCTTGCAGACCCCCAAATTGCCCCGTATTCTGAATCATTTAGAGCATGACCGGTTTGATCTCGAATCTTGCGTTCTCCTCGACTATCGGCCTTGAAATTTCGGGCGAAAAATCGTACAGATTGGGCACCGCATAGTTTCTCATCAGAATGTTGCGATCAACAGTAAGGAAAACTGGATCTTGCGTTGGCCGTCCCACCCCTTGATTTCCTACGGGAGCCACGCTATCATTGTTATTATATGCCATGGTAGCCTTCTTTCGCCTAGCTCGGTTCTGACGTGCCCTTGCGCGAAATGTACGCTCGATCTCTGGGTCAGCTTCGAATTCTGGTTCAATCCCAGTACTCATAAACTGTCAGACTGATCTCTGTGATAAACAGCCGGTACAAAGAGATCTGTCCTGAAAAATATCACAAACATACTCAACAATAACCGTTACCAATCCCCGGCAATGGCGCCATAAACTTGTAAACAAAAAATTTATCTTCTTTTGTCATACTACGCATTGATGTTCTAAATAAGCATATGGATAGTGATGAATGATGGGATTATACAAGCTCATGTTGCCATAAACTTGTTGACTTGGGATGGAAATGGAATGTGGATGCTGTGTTATGCTTATTCATACTTTATGCGATACTACTTCTAGATGTATGTGTTATTAATGAAATGCTTGTAGTATGCTATGCGTTGTCACAAGTTTCCTTGCATTGAAACCAAGTATAATTCCACCGCAAGTTTCTCGAAGTGATCCGAGGTCAAACAAAGGAATTGCTTAGTTAATGCGTTACGTTCATGATATATGCGACCGGTTTTACAATTAATATAGAGTGTGTGGGTACAGGTATTTAAATTGTGATAAAGTAAAATTATGCGGTAAAGTAAAGTTACGATAATAAAGTAAAAGTGCGATAAAAGTAAACCTAAGCTATTATGATACAAGATACAGGATGCATGATACATGATACCGAGTTTGAGACTGACTGTGAAGATTATACAAAGGATCGTGTTATGCGGTGGCAAGTCTTTATGTATGAATCAGAAAAAGAAAGAGTAATTAATATAAACATCGCAAGTTATTAATTTCATTAAAGAGATAACTAAGGTTCCACTTTCCCTTGGCGTACACCTCTCGGTGATCGATCGCGTTCCCACATCTCTGTGGTGAAACATGGATGAACGTAATGAACGCAAGGTTGCTTCCATCTCTGGAAGTACTTCTCGCTTTAGTTAACGCATTCTTCCAACCTTCTCTCGACAGGAGGAATGGCATCTTCACTTCTGCTCTCACACGTGAAGATGTCGTCTAGCATGCTTTAACTAAACATATTTATTTCTTTAGCACAGATTAATTTACTTGTTTAATTCATTCTAATTACCAGGGGATTAAGAAAACATCGTGGAGAAAGCGATTCATGGATGAACGGAAATAGATAGAAAGATGGAGATGAAAATGATCATGACATTTAATACTAATATTTAGCGTCTGATACATGGTGTGAATGATAGAGATTAAGTAGATGAATACAATTGATGAAAAATATGTAGAAATAAATATAGAAGAGTGCCAACATCTTGACACAAATCTGGACAGTGGATTTACTTGCCGGCATGTGGAATGAATGGAAGGAAACGCTTCTCTCTCAGGCTTGCTCGTCCGGTAGAAGTGACCTTGGTACAGAGCTTCACGGCATTGAAAGGATTTGCCCTGAGACTCACCTCTCGACCTTGTGTCTCTTAATTCTTCCCGGATCTTCTCCAATCAGCACTCAGACCAGTCTCTCTCTATACAAATATCAAATATGCCCGTTGAAGTATATTTTGCAATGGAATTTCAGAGGCTATTTATAGGCTCAGCTTTGACTCTCTGCAATGTGGACCCCACTTATTGTTAAGGCAGCACTAGAAACTGTGGAATGAATATTCCTTCTGTTACGCGATCAAACCCGTCAGAAATGCACAACGGTCAGCTGTACACGTGTCTGGATCCTTCGCAATTGCATTGCTCTTTTGTATCTTCGATCGTTGTCCGCATACGGTGTTGTTTTTTTATTACCGCATGCTGTGGAAGTAAGCTCTGAATCGATTGTCGCATGCGCCGTCATTGCATTGATCGTCTCTTCATTATTGGATTGACAGGCACAATGCGATTGAGATGCGTTGTTCAGTTTCTCCTTTGGCCATGAAACGCAAGCGGTGACTTGATTTCCTGCAAAACAGAATGGAAACATCCTTTTCTACCATCGGAATATTATTAGTGGGTGTTTGGCGATAATTATAATTTTTTGCATTTCTTAGCCAATTTCATACAATCGACGCAACTTTTCTCCTTTTAGCCGCAATATCTAAATAAAGCAGCATAAAATAACTTGTATTTCTACAAGTTATCAATGCATTAACGGAGTTGCAGGAGAGCACGCAGAGTTGCGAGACAGCAATAACAATGGTGCGGCAGGTGATGGTCAATATTCAACACAACATCTTTATCATTCGCCTAAATCAAAGACAGATGGCCGAGCGCAACCATGAGTACTTCAATTTCTTAACGGCATATTACATTGGTCCCATTGGCCGCCACATCTATGCAACCTCTGTAATTTCAAGAAGCGCCTCAATGAGCTCCTCCGCCATATCCTCCTCATCAAAGAGCCCCCGCCGCAACTCTAAATTTGGGGGTGGTAGCACCTTTTCTGCAATTTTGGAATTTTTCTTTGCGGCATTTATTTATTTATTTTTGTATAGAAAGCTATACCTTGTATTCTTTTGTACATACTTACATTTTGTGGTTGCGATATTATAATTTTTGGGTACTTAGACAATTTTATACAACTGAGTAATCATTTTTTCCTTATGCGTTGGCCTCTTTACTTCTATCATCCTTTGTCAATTATCGCGATAATTCTTGTCTTTCTTTTGTGTTGTTTATCTGCGCTTGCCATGATGAGTAGTATGCATTTACCCTTAGTAAAATTTCTTTATACATTGCATTTTCCTGCCTAACACTTAGACAATCATCGCGTAGTTACTTTACCTTCTCTATTACAAGACTTCTCAAACTTCTTTTCAAAATTTTGACAAAGTGTTTATCTTTTCTGTCCAAAACAACACAATGAGAACCTTGCACATCTCTAAATTTGGGGGTGGGGAAGATGCTGAGCAGATGTGATCAAGCGGATGTGGTAATATCAGGCAAATGTGTTCATCATCATCAAAAAAAAAAAAAAAAAAAAAAAACTTTGTTGTCAGCGCAAGGGAAAATCCCAACCTGATAAGAGTTAAGTCGTGAAAAGAACTGCTCGTAGTTGGATGTTTGCATGACACCCATGGGAGCAAGCCAAGAAGAAGGTAGGTTTTTAGGATCGACGCAATAGAAAAAAAAGAAAGAAAATAAGGATAAAAGAGACAACTCCTCTGACCAGCAAGTAAAACTTGGCTAAGAATCAAGAGTTGAAGTTGAGATTGGTACACAACCAAAGTTGGATGCTCGCATGACACCCGTAGAAGCAAGCCAAAACGAAGGGTGTAACCATGATCAACAGTCTCTATACGATGACGCAAATCAGGCCACCGCATAAAAGACGCACTTCATTGTTTTTGCAAAAAGAGGTAAAACATTATTCTCAAAACTAGAAGGGAACTTTGGGCAAAGGTTTGTTTTAGATAAGAATAAAGTAGAGCATGTTGAAGAATGTCAAAGGATGGAAGGAACTTGCGGTGTTGAGAAATTTTGTAGAGGAGGAGCATTCAGAGTAGCCGATCGACGCAAAGTTAGGATAGGAGTTGAGCTGAATTGCCTTAGTCGAGGATATGCTTGAGGACAAGCATATATCTAAATTTGGGGGTGTGATAACTTATAGAAATACAAGTTATTTATACCGTTTTATTTAGATTATGTGGCAAAAAGAAGAAAAAGTTGCGTCAACAGTATATAAATTGGCTTAGAAATACAAAAATTGTAAAGTGTTGTGAACACACCTGCTAACCCCATTGCGATGGAGAAATGGAATGTCTAAGTCTTTGTTTTGCAGGAAATAGGTCACCACATGCGATAATTGCTCGAGGATAAAAATTAACAACACATCCACCTTGGATGCGGCAATCGATCAAGATCGAAAAAGATCAATGCAATTGCAGCGCATGCGACGATCGATCATGGATTCAAGCGATCAACGCATTTCCACTGCATGCGGCAATCAATAAAAGATCAAAACAACTACATCGCATGTGGCGATCGATCAAAGATGTGAAGAGCAACGAATTTTCAAGGACATCTGACAAGTGTACAGCTTTTCTGTTGTACGATTTTGAAAAATTGATCGTGGAGCAGAGCGGATATTTCCACTACGCCATGGCAAGAATTATCAGATTTTCAAAGTAGGACCACTAATACAGAAGGAGCCAAGGTCTATAAATAGCTTCATCGAATTCAATGTTAAGGAGGCTGGTTTGAAAAGACAATCCAGAGAAAATCCGGGAGAACGACGAGACAAGACTGAAAGGTAAGTCTCCGAGCAAGCAATTCTTTCCATTCCTGAAGAAGAAGCTCTGTGTGAAATGTCACTTCTACCTAGAAAGCAAGCCTGAAAGGGAAGCTTTCCACTCCATTTCTTCCACATGTCGACAAGCACAACGTCTCCGATCGGGATCTATATCAAGACATTGACACTCTTTCCGTATTTGTTCTTATTTTTCCATTCATCTACCGTGTTCATCTATCTTTAATTTTTCATTCACGATTTGTAACAAACGCTAATCTCTAGATTTTAATATCATTATCGTAATCATTGTCATCTCTCTGTTCTTTTACATACATTCTTCATCCATTTTCTCCATCATGTGTCACTAATCCCCTGGGTAAAGGGGAAGGATTAAGTGAGTGAGTTAATCCTAGTTAAGGAAATCGACTGAATTTAGCTAAAGCATGCTCGATGGCATCTTCATCTGTGAAAGCAGAAGTGAAGATGTTATTCCGCCTATCAAAAGAAGGTTGAAAGAATGCGTTAACTAAAACGAGAAGTATTTCTAGAGATGGAAACAACCTTGCGTTCATCACGTTCATCCCTGTTTCACCATAGACATATGGGAGCGCGGCCGATCACTGAAAAATGTAAGCCAAGGGAAAGCGGAACTTGAGTCACGTCCTCAACAAAATTGACGAACTTGCGATGTCCTTTCCCTCAACCCATTCTCTTTCTGATTCATTCACAAGACTTGCCACCACATTCATTAGACTCTTTTGCACAACTTCATAGCCAGTCCTCACTCTGTATACTAATAGTTTAGTCATTTATTTTATCAATGCAATTTACTTTACCACAATTTATGTTATCGCAATTTATTTACCATCGCATTTTATTCTTCAACGCAATTTACCTTTATCGCATTTTACTTTTCTGCACACATAATTCATTATTCTTTATGTTAAACCGATCGCTTATACCACATTAGTATTGCATTTAATCACAACAATCCTCGTGTTCGACCTCAGGTCAATATGAGAAACTTGCGTTGGAATTATACTTGGTTCCAGCGCAAGAAAACTTGTGACCCGCACTACACGAACGCATACTACGAAGCATATCATTATCATCACATACATTTAGAACGTAGTATTGCATTATCTTTACCGCAAAGCAACTTGAGCGCATAGAGCCATCAACATTCATTCATTCTTTTATTTACAAGTTTTTTGCGTTGTTGTCGGGGACAAGAACTTGAGTCTTAGCGCATCATTCATTTTTAAATTTTTACAAGTTTTTGGCGCCGTTGCCGGGGACAAGAACTAGAATCATTCATTCATTTATTTACAAGTTTTTGGCTCCATTGATGGGATTGGTAACATTTAATGTTGAATATTCTTTTGGTATTTTACAGAACAGATCTCTGTTGTATTGTCTGTTTAATGCGGAGAGCAGGTTGATGGTTTATGAGTACTGGGACTGAACCAGAATTCGAAGCCGACCTAGAGATCGAGCGTACTTTTCGCGCACGAGCACGCCAGAACCGTATAAGGCGCAGAAGGAACATGGCAAATAATAACGGTATGCTCGATGGGAATCAAGCGGTTAATCGACTGGCACAAGATCCAGTTTTCCTGGCAGCCGACCATAATATGCCAATGAGGAACTATGCAACGCCGAACTTATATGACTTCTCGCCCGAAATCGCAAGACCCACAGTAGAGGAGAATGCACGATTTGAGATTAAGCCGATCACGCTTCAAATGATCAAAAATGCGGGGAAATTTAGAGGTCTACAAGGTGAAGACCCGCATGCTCACTTGACCAGCTTCGTGGAAATGTGCAACACATTCTCCATTCCTGGTGTTACTCTAGAAGTAAATAGATTTTACCTTCTTCCCGTATATAACTTCGATGATGAGGCAAAGAGGTGGTCTCATCACTAAGAGCCAAATGAAAATTAATTTTCTTTGGGGACCAGTTGGTCGAGCGATTCATGAAGATATTCTTCCCGCCCACAGTCAATGTAAGGAAACGGAGGAAACGTTGTTAAATTTGACAGATGGAAAATGAGACTTCTTCAGCAACCGCATGGGTGCGATTTCAAAAGATGGTAAAGAATTTTCTGCACATCGATTCCCGATTGCATTCTGATGGAAACTTTTTTACAATGGCCTGACAAATCAACGCAAGCTATTGGCTGATACCTCCGCAGGGCAGGAGGATTTATGGACAAAGACATACACTAAAGGCCAAGGTCATCTTGGATTGCATCTCGCGAAACCACAGATTGACTGGATGGATTGATGGGTACGGGTGGGGAAAGGCTCCGGAATTGGAAGGAAAATCGGAGAAAAATGCCATTGGTAACTTAGGCTGATATAATGGAACAAACATGGCCGCACAATATGGCCATTAGTGACCTCTCTCCTCCCCAAAATTATTGGCAATTTAATCAGGGAAACCCTATCCAGGGTGCACCGCAGCCAATGCACTGGCACAAGTTGCAGCGATAAGCTGTTGCACAATGCAGAAGGGGTCATTCAGTAGAAATGTGCCCTCAAACCCACAAGCAGTTGTACTCCATTCAGGAATAAACCCGTTACAGGCAACACATAAACAAATCCGGATTGGCGGAACCATCCCAACTCAATGGGAGACAATGACCAGGGAGGCCAGATGAATCTGTAGAACAATTCCAGGAATCGAGGAAACCCTCCGGCTTTTCATCAAGGTTTGAATCAGAGTCACCACTAAAGTAGGCAATCGTACAACCAACCTTCCTCATCCAAAACCTCTACAAATTCATCGTCCTTGGAAGCTCTGCTGAAGCAGTATATAGAGAAAATGATGCGGTTATGCAATCGCAAACATCTTCCATAAGGAATTTGGAGGTTCAGGTCGGGCAACTAGCAGTCGAGCTTCGAAATAGAACACTGGGAATGCTGCCCAGTAATTCAGAAGCCCCCGATCTCATGGAAGGAACAATGTCAGTAGTGACATTGTGCAGGCAAGTTTGACTGCCTGCAAGGATGCGGATTGCGGTAACCCTTAAGAACTTTTTCAATCAGCATCCCTATCACTATCTTTGCCGCTTTCTTTACCGCTTTCTTTACTGCTTTCTTACTGCTTTTGTAAAATAGTTTATTGCTTTGTTATTGAGTTATTAAAATTAGTTGATTGCTTACATTAATTTAGTTTCATGCTTTGTTGAATTTATTTACGTTCCTGTTTCAGTATTGCGTTGATCCAAAATTCTGTGAATAAATGTTAAAAAAAAAATGAAAACCACAACGTCTTATCACTTGGTTTTGGGATAAGCGTTGCGATGTTGATGATACCAAAAATAACATCCGGTATGCATTGCGATGACGGGTGTATCTGGCTTTAATAGATACACTTTGCGGCCGTCTTCCACAAATATATTGCGTTGACGGATGAGTTGCGCGCGTATATACATTGCGCCCATGTCGATGGTTGTGCTGCGCTGGTAGAAATACCGTGCGCCCGTCCTCCAGAAATGCATTGCGTTGAGGGGTGTGTTGCGCTAATGCATACACTGTGCCCGTCCTCTATAAATATGCATTTGCGGTAATGGATGCATTGCGTTGAATACTTAACATTGCGCCCGTCTGATTAAAGAAAAAAAAAAAAAGATAAAATCTTCGCGAACTTTACCAATGAATCTCTTGAACATTACCAATGAATCTCTTGCATACTTCTTTTGGGAAATTGCAATCCCATCATCACCTTGCTTAACTAGAATGTAATGAAGTAAACCCATATCAGTCATCTCAAATTCTTTCTTCATGCTCTCTTTGAAATCTTCAATCACCATGTTTTAATTTCCCATAAAGATTAAATCATCAACATATAGATAAATGTTCAAGAAATTATCATCTTTATCTTCTTTTATTTAGAGAGCATGTTCGTATGGACATCTTTTGAAACCATCCTTCAAGTGAAAAATTGTCGATACGACTATACCAGACTCTCGATGCTTGCTTTAGTCCGTACAATGTTTTCTTCAACCAACACACTTTATTTTCTTCTCCAGTCTTTACGTAACCAGGGGGTTGCTCAACATATATTTTGTCCTATAAATACTCATTTAAAAAAGTTGACTTGACATCCATTCGATGTACTTTCCATTCATTTTGTGCTGAGCAATTGAATAGTCTCCAAGCGAGTCACAGATGCAAAAACTTTTTCATACTCTACACCATACTTGGACATTGAATGTGAGGAAGAGAAGACCTTGATCATAGAGTGGTTTTAGCTTGATTTGAATTAGACTTCTTGGTTAACAGTCTGCTTGAAAATGCCCATAACATTTACAATCGAAATATGGTATGTGAGAAAAATCTCCACGACCTCCACTTCTGCTTCTTCTTCTACTTGAAGTTCTCCCCATTCCTCTATTTGAAGAAGTTTGATTGTCCCTGCTATCTAACTACGAATTTTTGAAGTCGTTAGACCGTCCATTTCCTCTACCACCACGTCCACCTCTTCTTCCACCAGATCTCCCTCTAGAAGAGGTTTGTATATGAAAAGCTTCTTCTGAAGGAGTAGAATCAAACCACTTCAATCTGAGCTCATGGGATTGAAGAGATCCCATTAAGCTATTGATGGAAAGAGTTGACAAATCTTTAGATTCTTCATTTTCAACAACAATATGCTCATACCTTCTAGTCATGCTTCTAAGGATCTTTTCAACTACTTTTTGATCTTCAATTGCTTCTCCATTTGATCTCAATTGATTGACAATTAAGAGAACACAGTTGAAAAATTCTTCAGTAGTTTCAACATCTTTCATTTGAATGGTATCAAATTCAGCGCGAAGTGTTCGTAATCGTACCAATTTTACTTTTTCTTCTCCTTCGTACAAATTCTGCCATGCATCCCTTCGTACTTTAGCAGTCGAGACTCATGATATCCTTTAAAAAATCTTTTCATATGCAGTTTGTTAGATAAAAATAATGCCTTTTAAACTTTCTTTCTAGCCTCTCTCAACTCATTGAGTTGTTGTTGTGAAAGACCATTCTCACTTTCAGGCTCCAAATATCCTTTAACAACAATATCCCAAAGATCTTAAGATCCATAAGGACCTTCATTTGTTGACTCTACGGTCCATAATTTTTTCCCTAAAGCGAGGAAGTTGAGACTGCAACATGTTATTGGATGACATCTTTCAACCTTATGTTCTGACACCACTTTGTTGGAAGCATTGATGAGCCCACTGTAAGATTCACTCTAAATCTCACAAACTTTGAAGAGAAGAAACTTGTTCTCTTAAAAAACTCAAGAACACACAAGAGAAGAATATTGTTCTCTTGGAACTCAATTTCTTTCTATTGATTTGATTGTCTTCCTTCACTTGATTACAAATGAGGAAAATGAACCTTTTATATAGTACTCAAGATATGTTTCCTAAAAGACACAAAATAAATGAAGTATATGTATACATACCATTCATGTACTTGAACAATTACATGTATCTAGAAGTGCATGTATCTAGAAATTAGAAATTCATGTATTTGGAAATATATCTAAAAATGTATTATCTATTATGTATCTAGCTTAATTTCTAACACATTAAACTTACTCAAACACGAAACTATTCTAACCGGACGGAACAAGTGAACTCTTAGGATTCGATTTTCGCTCTCATCAGAATGAAATGGATACCTAATGCATCAGGATACAACATACAAAGAAAATGTAAATTACTGGTTAATTTCATTGTCTCCACTACCTCCCAGAACAATATTAGCTAATGGTTACCGAAACGTTAGCCTCTTCTTCACTATAGTTCCTAGTAACCATCGTTCCACTACCGTCTAGTGCACCTTTGATAATAGAAAAGGGAGAAGAAGAGCTCACTTTCTGCGATAATAGAATAAATAAATAAATGAGTAGTCAGGTAAGACAAACAAACGGCATTCACATAGCTTAAAACCCTAATTCTAGGATTGGGCGATTGCAAACAGTTAAAACTCTAATTCAAATAGAGGACAAAGTAGTGGAAATCATACCAGAGCCGACGGAATTCTGGAGATCTTGAGATAGTGTTCTTTGAGGGAGCCGAGGAGCAACGAGTTGATGGCGGAGGTTACCGTGGTCGAATGTTAGTAAGTGCTATAAGCCATGGCCGGCGGCGAGTCCGCAGTGACGGCCATCAGTTTCTTCAACATTTTCTTCGATTTGGTCACAAACGGTTGTGTTTAGACATGAGACACCGTGGTTTTAAAGCAGAATTCACCGGTCTGATAATGCCGGTCGAGACGGCCTTGATGAGGAGCCTTGGTCAATGAGTCCTTAAGACCTACCGCGGGAAAATTTTTAAAAATGTTTCAGTATTTTGGGTTATTTTTTTTTTTTAAAATAAGAACTCCATTTATTTATATTTTTAATTTCTTTTTAAACAAGAACTCCATTTATTTATATTTTGAATTTTTTTCTCTAAAGTTTGGTTCTAATTTTCATTTAGTCCCTAAATTTTAAAATGTTATACTTTTAATTCTTAAATTTTGAATTTGATTACAATCTAGTCCTTAAGTTTTAAAATATTACAATTTTATATTTGAGATTTAAATTTTGTTTCAATTTAGTATTAAATTTCAATATATTATATGTTTAACCTTGATTTTTTTACTAAATACCTATTTTTGTTTTTATTATTTTCTTTTCTTTTTGTCAATATATGAAATGGGGGACTGAACTTGAAACCTTGAGGTGGTCAGTATATATTTATGTCAGTTGATTTATGTTCATGTTGGCAATAGCGGGTTCAATTTATTTATTAGATGTAACTAAAAACACATCATATTAGGAAGTCTAAAATATTCGACTAATTAACTGATGTACAATAATTAATATATTATTAGGTCGTTAGCTTTTGAAAAGAAATACTTGTTATTCATAGATAATAAATGTGCTTATAACCATAGCATTAACTTTTCGTCAACATGTTTGATATTTCCATATTTACATGGATTTAATATTGATATGAAAGGTAAATTAATATTTCTATTCAATTGTAGAAAAATCCACAAAATATATAAAGTAAGCAAACAAATGTAACTAATATAAATATAATATAAACTAATACCAGACATGTTAACTTAATAATCATAGAAGTTTTATTTACTATTTTAAATTTATTTTTTTAATCTTTAATTTTTATATGTTTCCATAAATATCTATTAGCATCGACATTTTATCAATATTTCCATTAAAATGTTCGTAAAACTAAGTCCTTAATATTTCTACCAACATTGATATTTAAATCATGCTTATAACTAGTAATCACTACTACAAAAATTGGGTTACGTGCCGTTTTTATAGCATAGTTAAATTGTAGTAGACACCTCTTTATTATTTTTCAATTGATATCAGAGTGGGTCATCATTAACTCTGGTGTTGTGATGCTGTCTTATCCTTATGGAAGGAGTAAAGGAAGGAGTCTCTGCCTCTCGTCCACTCTTTCTAGATGAAACCAACTATGCATATTGGAAAGCAAGAATGACGGCTTTCTTGAAGTCCTTAAATAGCAACCCCTGAAGTCTATTATTGTTGGATGTGATACGTCTTAAAAGAGCTATATTTTCTATGATAATTCCCTCAATTCTACTTCCATTTCTTACTTAATATGTCAATTTTATAGGTAAAATAGTCCCGAAACAATTAGGAGTCATTACAAGAAGTTTGGACTAAGAAGGATCAAGAAGAACCAAGAAATCAACAAAATTGAAGAGTGTGAAAATATTTACCAAAATGCCATTAGAAGTAGTGTCACAACCCTCCAAGAAGCGTTGAGCAGTGTTGAAAGACAGAATGCATCGTATTACTGCAAACCACTGCCGCGTTGCAATGCTACCAAAGAGCATTACAACGCTTTGGAGTTTGACGGAAATGTCTGAGCGTGCACGCACACATTACACAACCAAGTGTCACCCCAGCTTTTCGACCCTCACCCAATGCTTCTTGGCTTTCTTGTATAATACCGTTGCAATGTTGTCCTCAACATCGCGACACTACACCTACAATTATAAAAAGTTTTATTTCATTTTTAGAGAGAGAAAGGCATAATTTTTTACATGGAGTCCGGGGTTTCTCTCTAGATGATCAATTCATCTCCTTGGTAATTTTGTTCCAATTAGGTTAGATTTTCATTTTATTTTTTTGAATTGTAAACAATGTATTGAATTTCTTTATGGATTTATCAATGAATTTATTGGGTAATTTCTTCAATTTCGTTTCTAGTTCAAGAATTCTGTATACATTTCTTGAGTTTTCTGCTCTTCTTTGACTAATTGCAATCTGAATATATATTTCTTTGAATCAATTTGAACTTCTAAAAGCATGTTTATAGATCTTTATCTTTTGAGCATGTATAGCCAAGATTCTTAGTTTTGTTGCAATCTTGCTTGAATATGTTGCTTTGAATGTATTCATATATAAGAATGTCTAGCTAAGATCTACTAAGTGATAATAGTTAATTGTGTATTTGCCTAGAATACATTAATTGCTAGATTCAAAGATAATTTCGATTAATTGAATATGGCTATCCTGACAATTAATCGATACAATTGAATTCTCGAACTTAATGTATATGTTTTCTATTCTATATGGACGCTATCCAACCCAATAGGATTAGAAACATATAAATTGATTAGATTTAGGTCTTCCAACTTTAATCAATTTTTAGAACACTTTCTTGATTAGATTTTTGCTAGCTATCTGCTATTGTAGAGTTTATTTTAATCGAGTCAAGTGAGTAGTTGTGGCATAATTCGCTTGCATAATTAATTCATACAAATCAATGATAGAAATTGTATTGAATGTCTCACTTGAATTAGAAATGAGATTGACCAATCTTTGTTTACATTTATTCTATATCTTTTGAATCCAAATATGTTTTTAATTTTACAAAATCCCATTTTTACCGCTTTTATAGTTGAAATTTAACTTAAGAAAAGATTATAAATAAGCCTTCCTATGGAACGATCCCGTACTTGCGCTTATGCTACTTGTTAGTATAAGATGTAGGTTTCAGTGATTTATAAATATTTTTGTTTCGATTTGGAGTCAAATTAACGACATTGATTCGGACGGAAACATAACTATGATTCTCTAAAATTAATAATTTGACTTCTTCATAATTTCTAATTTCTTAATATGCCATGATCTCTTAACATTTTTAAATGACTCTTTAATCATTTTGCTTTAATTGCATGATTGAATGAATGCATGTTTATGATAGAGTAAACTAACATATAACGGAAAAAATTAGAATCAATAAGCACTCTAATTATACTTAATTTGAGTTTAAAACATGCTTTTGAAAAATAATTTTACAAGAGGGTTTATTGAATACAATACCTTTAATGAACTCTCTTTAATTCCAACTGAATTCCACGAATTGATGTTTTAATCTTCAAGTAAACCACTATAAAGATCTTCTCTACTATTCTCTTGCAAGTATTGTATCGTGGAAACACTGAATTAAGCTGATTTTTGATAAGATTGAAGAGGGTTTGGATGGAAGAATTTCTGCAGAATTTCTGGAGCTCATAAGTTTGCATGAAGAACTGAATTGAAGTTCAAAACTTCAATATATACATGAATTTCATACAATTAACTTAACATTCCTGATGCTGAAATTGAAGTGGCAGGAGGTGTAAATTTGAGTGAGAAAATCCAAGATTGGAATTTCCCACTTGAAATTGAAGTGGCAAGAGGTAGAATTTTGAGTGAGAAAATCCAAGATTGGATTTTCCCACTTTCAAATTTAAACCTAATTTTAATTTTATGCATTTTGATTAATTTAATTTAATTAAAATATGATTTTCAAAAAATCAATTTTAATTTTAATTTTGTAATTTTGAATTTCAATAAATTCAAATTTAATTAATCAAAATTCTAAGTTTGAACAATTTAAAATTTGAATTTAAAATTAGATAATTAATTAACTCATTTAATTAATGAAATTTAATATCAAATATTAAATATAGTATTACACCTCGTCTAATATTTAAATATTTTGAACTCTTCAATTTTGTTTAATTTCGATAAAATTAAACGTTTCAATTGTATGGAATATAATTAATAGAAACCCTAATCGAATTTGAACATCTCAAATTTTAAACCCTAATTTCGAATCTTATCAAATTTACTCAATTTACTAATCCAACTTACGAGCTAGTAGAGGGACCTTATGGACCTACATATCATGATCTCCAACAATTGCAATTAATTGGTCAAACCAATTAATCACTATTTTTTAACTACCAAGACATTCCACTATAGCTCGATAGTTGCACTCTCCTCATTGTAGATATATTTCTGTCCATTTTAACCATAATCTATAAGTCGATCCTTCACAAGTCGTTCGTATTTACAGCTAGGTTAAAATAATCGTTTTACCCCCGTAAATACATTTTGCTCCTTAAGCTCCCACTGATCCTCCATTGAACAATTGATATATAGTTCAACTTATAAATCATAACCCTCTCAATCATGAGAGGGCGGGGCCACATTTTCAAGACTAGGCATTAGTTCTTAAGAGAACAACCTATCTACTAACCCTAAGTCAAGTAGCAGTGAATTCCATCTTGCAAAGCTATGTTCCCAGCTATTTATCCGTTCTTATCTCCATAATGGGAGACTTATTAAGTAGTGTTGTTGGACTACTCTCACCTATGCAGATCAAAGGATAATCTAGAATAAACAGGAGTTCATAGTTAGTCAGGATTAAGATTGAGTAAAGGGAAAAGGAAGGCTCCTACTGATCACAAAGGCACGACTAAAGTTGCAGACAAAGAAAAGTGTTTCTACTATAATGAAGACGGGTACTAGAAAAGAAACTGTCCAAAGTACCTTACGAAAAAGAAAGTGGAAAAAGAAAAATAAGAAAATTAGTTTCTGTAGAATGCTTACAGAAGAAGAGATAACTCTCAAGGTTTTAAACAGGGGAGGTTATCTCAGAAAAATCAGTGGGAGTTTCTGAAATTGTTATCAAGAGATAGATACATTATATTAGATAATGTACTTCTTCTTTATGAAATGAAAAGTCTTATATCTATCTTTTGTAAGAATAATTGTATAAAAATATATTTTGACATTAATGAAATGTTCATTAGCAAAAGAAGTATTTTTTTTTTTTTGTTCTACTAGAAAACAACTTATAAGTTAAAACCAACAAAAACAAAGGCCATTTTAAAATATCAAGATATTTAAAAATGGTTGAGATAGAAAAACAAAAGGCAAAAAGTTTCTTCAAGTACATATTTGTGACACTTAAGATTTGATCACATAAGTCTTAATAGGATTGAGAGATTGGTTAAAAGTGGTCATCTAAATTAGTTAGAAGACATCCTTTTAACACTATGTGAGTTTTGTCTTGAAGATAGGATATCCAAAAGATCTTTTATAAGAAAAAGTCTTAGAGCCAAAGAACCCTTAGAGTTCATACATTCAGATCTTTATAGACCGAAGAATGTCAAGGCACGAGGAGGGTATGAATATTTCATCAGTTATATTGATGATTATTCAAAGTACGATTATATTTACCTAACTTCATTATAAGTTTAAAATACTTGAAAAGTTCAAGGTATATAAAACTGAAGTTGAGAACTTGTTAGGTAAAACAATTAAGACACTTAGATCACATCGAGGTATAGAGTACATAAATCTAAGATTTCCAGGACTATTTGATAGAACATGGAATTTAGTCACAACTCTCTACACTTGGCGCCCCATCAGAATGGTGTATCGAGAAGAAAAATAGAACCTTGTTAGACATGGTTCAATTGTAAAATGAAATATGCTCAGTTGTCTAAATTGTTTTGGGGATACGCAGTAGTGATTGTTATATACTTTTTGAACAACATTCCATTAAAATTATTTTCGGAACTCCATAGGAGTTGCGAAGAGATCGTAAAATTTTTTTACAACATGTAAAGGTTGTTTACGTTATTCCAGAATTTGGGAACGACTGACACATCTATTGGTACAAAACCCTAAGGAATTGGAATATCGTTCAAACAGTATGCCTATCAGTAGGCTACCCGAAAAGTAGTCTACTTCTTTAACCCATAAGAAAATAAAATATTTGTATCAACAAATGCTACTTTTCTCGAAGAAGAACACATGAAAGATAATCATTTTTTTGTGATAAAGATAGTGTTATGTCAAGTTTTCATAGAAGTTATAGATAATCAACTAGAGCTATTGATTAAGCTGATCCTAAAACAAGAGTTGTTCAGTTTGGTCAGATGCATCTTTTCAAAGAGTTGAGAGTGCCTCAATGTAGTAGGAGGGTTGTTGACAGCCTAGCCATAACATGGGTTTAGTATAAACTTAAGGGGGTTGTGTAACAGTCTAGCTATAACATGGAATTAGTAGAAACTCAAGTCATCGATGTTTGGTGATGCCTATGAACACTTCCTTTGAATTAAAGAAACAGAGTACGATTGTTCAATTAAACAGGAAATAGAAACAAGTTTCTCCTCATTTTAGGAACAATGTATAAGTTTTCTAAAAATAGAAATCTACTTCCAAAAAAAAACTTAGCAGCTTCCACTGCACGAGCTGAAATGGTGTCTCTTGTTCCAACCTTGAGCATCATTTCACCCTCTTTGAGCTACTGGAAGGAACTAATTCCCTATAAATAAGAACAAAGGTGATTAGTGGCTCCTGAATCAAGTATCCAGGCATCATGGTCATTGATAGCTTGTAGAAATACAAGCTATTGCAGCCTTTTACTTAGAATTATGAGGGTTAATGAGCAAAATATGTGTTAATATTGCTAAGGATTCATGTGGAAAAATGAGTTTTCATCGGTCAGCACTGAAAATCCCCGCTAACCTTATATTATGCGTTATTTTGCATCAAAATGTCTATTTTTGTAGTTTTAGCAAGAATTGATCGCATGCGTTGATCTTCATGAAGAAAAGTTCGTCGTATGAAATGCCACAACTACAGAGTGATAATCATGATAGAAGTATGATCACAAAGAGTGGGTAGAATGCTTTGATCCTTCATGAGAAACGAATATGAACGCATACCTCGGGATTTTTGAAAACGTACAACAGATATTCTGACGTACTTCCTGATTGTTGACCATGATGCAATGCTGACATTCTCACCTACTACATCAATGATGGTGCTAATCAGAGCGGGATTACCAATGCTATTGGCCTTTGAGCTTTATAAATAAAGCTTTAGAGCCCAAATTTAAAGCATCCGGGTTTTTGCCTTTGGCAAATTCTTGTAATCACATACGAGAGCATGAGCAGATATTCTTTAAGAATTCTTCATTCCCACAACCCTTTCTGATTGACGACTGGAGCTTTGCTGGAGATAGGGCTCGAGAGAGACTTCTCCACGGCCCATCCATGGCACCACCGACAGCTTTGACATACATCTTATGTAAGCAAGAGATTGTCTGCATCTAGCCCTCCACCTCCCGTCTTACCTCTGTATTGTATTACATTTTGGCTTAAGACATTAATACATTTTGTAATAAATGCATCTCTTTAGTTCATTCAACACCATTTTCATCATCTTCTTCTACTTTATTATCTTTTACTTTCATCGCAATGAATTAAGTGTAAATTGCAAGAGTTATCGCATACTCAATTATGTGGCATAGAGATATGATGCATGTAGCAAACTACTGAGAGGTGTGCGTTGCGCGAGTATAGTGAGTCAATCCCTAATTTGCTTAATAAGATGCTATCGCAATGCTTATTTATGAGCTAAGTAGCTATACACAACTATGCAAGAGGGTATGTAGTGGAACTCGCTAAGCAAAGTGAGCAGTGTTCCTATTGATAGGAATAATCTTATGCTCAATGCAACCATGCGTTATAGAGATATAAACATGTGATTGACCACCGAGAGGTGTGCGATGCATTAGTGTGGCGAGCTGGGATTACCCTTGCGACCAAACTTAATGACTTGGTGAAATTTTTCCTCAACTCTACTTCTCCATGCATCTCATTACATGTTAATAGTTTCCACATGTCTACCAATTCTCATAGCCAAACTTTAATTGTTCAGTCTATTTAGCTAGGAGTAGGAGTAGCGCATAGCTAATCAACTTCTTTCTTTTTATTTTTATTCACTGCCTCAAACGCATTACTTTACAAGCATCCTTTAGTTGCAAGTTCCTATGTTTGACCTCGGATCATCCCGAGAAACTTGCATTCTCGTTATACTTGGCGAGAGACCAAGAAAATTTGTGATAGGAACATATGGTCATCGCATACGCGATTAACGCATATTGCATACTCTTCAAATAAACGCATGATCATCGCATGACCATCAACACATATCAAACAGAACCAATTTATTTCCAATAGTCATTTTCAACGAAACAAGTTTCGAGAAAAAGTACATCATATTTACCTTATTTATCTTTCTTCTTCTCAACAAGGTACTTGGGACAATTGCGTTTCTAGTGACCATCTACATTACAGTGGAAGTATCTGTCCTTGTCAGTCTTAGTTTTGCCCTTGCCTTTCCTAGAAACGAGAGCCTTCCCCCTCCCTCATTTCTTTTTCTGGATCTTTTGAGAACCATAAGTCAAAGAAACAGACTTAGTTTTGGACAATAGACCTTTATGAAACTTTTTGGAATAGGCAACATTTTCCTCTCCTTCAACTGGTCCTTTATCTTTCATAAGGGACTCAAAAGTCTGTAACTCATTTAGAAGGTTAAATCAGATTGTACTATATTTTATTCATAACTACATTGCTATGGAATTGAAGAAAACTCTTCATAAGAGATCCTAAATAAATGACACCTGACTCTGCTTGTCGATGTCTGCACCGTTCATTTCAGCGACATTGAACTGGACCATCAGGTCGAGAACATTTCTCTCACTAATTGGCTTTCTTTCATGCGCACATTGTAAATGTACTTGAGGGCCTCGTACTGGATCCGAAATGATGGGACACCATGATTTAATGTGTAGACATCATGGCCTCATGTTTCTTGGTAAGAACGTTAGACAGACTTGTCAAGATGTAGACTCGGGCCTTATCATTGGCCTTCGTCCAATGGTTATAAGCATCTTTCAACACTTGGGATGCATTTTTAGCGAGGACTGGAAGACATTCCTCTATCAAGACAAATCATAGATCATCAATAACCAGAATCGTATTCAAGTTTGATTTCCACGTCACATAGTTTTCATCGGTTAATTTCTCATTTTTAATGATGATATGATTGTAGAAGTACAAAAATCAATTGAGTGTATTAGTTATATTTGTCATAACCTATTACTTAATAATCCAATCAATTTAGCAAAAACATATGTAATCATAGAACCCTTATTAACCTATTGATTTTCGTTTATGCAACGATACTTCAGAGATTTAAAGCAACAACCATCGAAGAGTGATCAACTACTCTTCCCCTGAATTAAGACAATCTCACCCAATCACTAACACTAGAATAACTATTGTTCCTATAGTTTTTAGTTACCACTATTTCGGTCAAGGATTCATTAACTAATTTAATTCATCCCGTAGGTGTGACCCTCATATTTTCGGATCCTAGAGGTACACTTCAATAGGCTACCGAAGGGAAAGATAACTGTTAAAAATTAACCTAAGAAACCCTATCAGTTGCTAGAGTTTGCAATGTTTCGACCCCTATAATCAGACCCTCCGATAGGATGGTCACTCCAGGACGACACACAGGCAAACCATAGGAATCTCACAGTACAACCTAATGAAAGAGACCGTAGGATATGTTGACATGCGTCCCACTCCCACTTACTATGAATACTTTCCCTATTCGCCTTGTTATTGACCCGTGCAAACACTTTCCGAAGGGAGGCCACACCCATGGTGACACGAAACCAAGCATGAATCTCACGGGTGTGAAATCCTAGGGACGTAAGAGCTGAAATTTGATATATCACATATACCAATATCCTCCCACTAAAGTATTTTAATATTTTTAGGATTTTATTATACTTAGTTAAAACCTGGCTAATGAATTTATCTAAGTTCCTTTAAATTTTTTCAATATAACATTTATATTGAATAATTTAAAAATACTTAATTCCATTATTAAACTCTTTTCATAAAATCAATCATTTATTGCATGCTTATAAAATATTTGCCCAATTCACCTTCCAGTTCAGTTCCTAAGTGGAGATGTTCTATTTTCGTTAGCTTAAATACCTCTTTCTAGTGGGATAACAAGGGGACCTGGTAGACCTGTAGATTAGATGCTCTAACGATATAAGATTAATTGGCTAAACTCATTAACCAAGTTAATCAATATTCGTTAATTGTGGGTACACTCCACTAAAAATCTACAGTTGAACTCTTCTCACTAGATATATTTCTGTGTAAGGATATAAACCAACAATAGTAAGTTAGTCCTTCATGAGTGCTCGTAACTCCAGGTCAAATTATCGTTGGATTACCTCTGAATCCTTAAGTACCAGTGCTCCTCTAATGAACAATATGTTTATGGTTCAACCCATAAAAAAAATCCCTTTCGAGCCAATGAGAGGGTAGGGCCCTTTGTTCAAGTCTTGGAGACACCACTTAAGAAAACACTCATCTACTTACCCTTAAGACGGGAAAGAGTGGATTTCATCTTGTATTATTATGTTCTCAACTTCCCACTCGATCTTGTCCCCAAAGTGGTAGGCATATTGGATCGAAAAACTAGCCACCCTCATACATACAAATCAAAGGACAATCCCTCATGAACAGAAGTTCATAATATACTCAAGATTAGAACTAACTTGCCTAGATCATCCTATTTAAATAGGAACCTAACTAGTTAACGATGTTACATCTAATGGTTACTATTTCGCGGTCTAGTCTTATGCAAACTCATTGCATAAGATACTTCTACTCACATGTCAACTACACAAACGCGTTGGATCATTGCATTTGTATCAAATACAAAGTGGGTCGTATCTATAATGTTACCAGGGTAAGATACCCAACCTTATCTATATACTATAGACCCTTTAGGTTGTATCTTGAACGTTGGTCCCTGTATGTCTCTACATACAGTTCAAGACTCATGAGGAAATCTTGGATGTTAGTTTAATGGATTTAGGGTTATTAAGACAAAAATAGACAAACAACACAAACAATAACATTTATTGAATAAACGTCTATAACTCTTTATTGATGGAGGTCAATTAATAACATTTACTATCTAAGATTTTTACGGCATAAAACCCAACAACGTCATCATATGCATTAATAACAATTAATAACAAATGATCACTAAATAAAATACGCAACTAATTAGTATTTTTGCTACTAATGCTAGTTTGATCAATGGAGTAAAATTCTACTTATTCGAGATAATAAGGAGCAATAAGTAATTGATCTTATTCGGAAGTCATTAATCTACTACAAAGGTTTTGAGTTATAGTTTGTTGGGTATTTTGGCCTGCAGATATAAGAGATAGGTCAATAAGAATGTCTTGCAAAACTTACTTTGAATCAATAATAAATGATTACATCTAGTGGTTACTATTTCGTGGTCTAGTCTTATACAAACTCATTGCATAAGATACTTCCACTCGCATGTCAACTACATAAACACGTTGGATATATTGCATTTATATGAAATAAAAGGTGGATCGTATCCATAGTGTTACCAGGGTAAGGTACCCAACCTTATCCATATACTATTGACCCTTCAGGTTGTATCTTGAACATTGGTCCCTGTATATCTCTACATACAGTTCAAGAATCATGAGACAACCTTGGATGTTAGTTTATTGGATTTAGGGTTATTAAGAAAAAAATAGACAAACAACACAAACAATAATATTTATTGAATAAACATCTATAATTCTTTATTGATTGAGGTCAATTAATAACGTTTACTATCCAAGATTTTTACGACATAAAACCTAACAACGTCATCATATGCATTAATAACAATTAATAACAAATGATCACTAATAATATACACAACTAATTAGTATTTTTGCTACCAATGCTAGTTTGATCAATGGAGTAAAATTCTACTTATTCGAGATGATAAGGAGCAATAAGTAATTGATCTTATTCGAAAGTCATTAATCTACTACAAAGGTTTTGAGTTATAATTTGTTGGGTATTTTGGCCTGCAGATATAAGAGATAGATCTACAAGAATGTCTTGCGCAACTTACTTTGACTCAATAATAAATGAGTGTAAGTCGCTACAATAATAGATCAAACACATTAACTTACTACTACTTAATAAAATGATAATATATAAAACACATTAACTTACTACTACTTAATATAATGATAATGTATCATAAACAAATAACATTTACTTACGCAATATAAGCCACCATTTATAAAGTTTCCACTTTTTGCATGCTGCAAAATTCGATTACATTTTCTTGCAAGACATAACTCTTTCGGTCAAAACTAAAGAGCTCACAGGTAGTGGAAGGAAATACTAGTCTCATCAACTATTACCTTTTCAGCATACCTAAGAATAGACTTCAAGGATATTGATAACTTAGATGGTGCACTAGTAACTCCTTTCTTTTTCGTAGTCGTCTTTGAAGCTTTTTCCTAATACAATTAAATACAATTTCATGAGTAAAATGTTTCTACCTAAATAAGATATAACATAAGACTTATACAATTTACCTTCAAGATTTTTAAATCTTGAGCTTCATTCTTCTTTGCCGCATTTAATATCGGTTGTACACTAATAGTGATCACTTCCTTCACCTTTATCGCCTTCTTTGAAACTTTCTCTTAAAACAACCAAGTTATAATTTTATAAGTAATTAATAGTAACTTTACCTCATAAATAAGCTGATAGAACAATGGGACTGGTACAATATGATAGAGTAAACATGCATAAAGCGGAAGCTAACAACATCATTAAGCACCCTAATTACACTTAATTTGAGTTCAACACATGCTGAAAAAATAGTTTCAAAAGAAAGAGGGTTTCATTTGCGTATACCTTTGTAGATTCACTTCAATATCTTGTTGAATTCCACGAATTGGATCTCCAAATCACCAATAGACCACCAAAAGAATCTTCTATACTATCCTCAACCTTGAATTAAGTGGTAGAGACTCGATATTGAGATGAATTGAACTGGGTTTGGAGAGGTAATTGAGAAAACTTTCAAAATTTCTTTAGAAAATCAATTGCATGGGCTTCAAATTTCTGAATAATGAAATATTTAACAAATTTTAGCATGCAAGCACTTAAACATTTAGCTAATTGACACTTCAATTAGCACTACGTGAGTGCGCAAGTTGTTGAATTTATGGAAAGATCCACTAATAAGTTGGAAAACTAATGACGGAAAATTAGTTATCAATTACTTAACGACTAAAATTAAGTGAACGCAATATGCGATGCATGTTCTAAATGTATGCGTTGATTATCATGCGTCGGAGGCCATGCGTTGGAGTAAACTATGCATTAACAAATGTATGTGATGACCATGCGTTCCTGTCACAAGTTTTCTTCCGCTCACGCCAAGTATAACATGAACGCAAGTTTCTCGGGTGATCCGAGGTCGAACTCAGGGACTTGTAGCTAGACGTATGTGGTAATGTGCATGCAACGGTTGAATAAAAGAATGACGAAGGGGTTGTTAAGCTAACACTACTCCTACTCCTAACTAATAGACAACGCAATGAGAAGTATGAATAAGAGGAAAAGACACAAAAAATTTTGACGCGAAGTAAATGGATGGAAAAATAGATAAAATGTGGGGATGATTTCACTGCAATACTAAGCTTGACCGCAAGGGCAACCTCAGCCAACGCAAGCTATGCGATCATGCTACACACACTTGAGCCTAATTCTAGGACGCATGCGATGTATATGCGATAGTGTTAAGAAGCCTATGCCTAAACCTCCAAAACCTGTTCACGTGCTCTCGCTGCATACCACCGTATCCTACTTCTAGACACATGCAATATTCCGTGGGGTGCATACACTGTGTAATAGCAAACGAAGCTTATCTCTAAGTTCTCCATTCTTGCTTATGCATTCCAATCCACTCTCTCAAGTCTTAGATTTGAGTTTTAGACTACTATCTCAAGTATGCCTAAATGATGAATGATGCGCTCATAAGACAAGATAACCACATAAACTTGGCTGGCACAAGATTATTCCTATCTCTAGTGAATAATAACTTACATTGCTTAATGAGACCAACCACTTACCCTCCCGGGCAATTAGTTGTTGCTAACTTTATTCATAGACAAGCATTGCGTCTGCCTATAGACAGGCGTTGCTGCAGCTTCGCACTAAGCAAATAAGGTTTTTTCATACACTCACGCATCGCACACCTCTCGGTGGTTTGCCACATGCTGCATATCTCTAATCCACATGACTAAGTATGCGATACTCTAGCAATCTCACTAAGTAATGCAATGAAAGTGAAGAATGCTAAGCAAAGAAAGATGGAGATGGAATCGAAGGAGACATAGAAATGAATTGAACACATAATGTATTAATTCCTTAATTCCAAAATGTAATACAATACAATATAAGAAGAGAAGATAAAATGAAATGACCAACTGGAAGCAATGTCTTGCTTCCAGCAGATGTGTGTCAAGGCTCCCGGTGGTGCCATGGATGGGCGGTGGAGCTGACTCTCTCGAGATCTAGCTCCGGCGAAGGCTCTGGTCGTCACTCGAAATGGATGAAGGAGATGAAGAACTCTCAAGCTTTTCTTCTAATGCGTTTGTCTGGATCACAAAGATCCGCCCGAAGGCCGAAACTTGGATGATTTGAAATTTTGCTCATCGGCTTTTATTTATAGAGCTTGGATCGCCGACAACATTAATGGACTGATCTGATTCTGACATTTGCAGCGCGTTAGTACTTTTCTGAATCTCTGCTACTAACAGCTTGGTAGGTGAAATGTCAACATCATCTTTTGATTTTCCCGAGATATGCGTTGATGCGTTCATTCCACCAACCTTGCGTTGATCTCTCTATTATGCGTTATCGTGTAGTCGTAATCATGCAGTGACCGCATTCGCTTAATATTGCAACTTCTACAAGATGATCGCAATCGCTTGACGATCACAACTCCTATGTGATAGACGCATGCGGCTAATTATCGCAATACCCATGCGTTGATCGAATGCATTCGCGTTTGCGATGGAGAGTTTCTCCGCATGCGGTAGTCCAACTTCCACGTTTGCATCTACTTCCTGCGTTAGCTACAAAAATAGACAATTAAACGCATAAAAATGCAAAATAATGGGTTAGCCGAGATTCAGCTACAAGCTCATTTTCTCATGAATTCTAACATAATTGCCGCATATTATGCTTAACAATCCTCATAATTCTAAATAAAAGGCCTAAGATGACATGCATTTCTGCATGTCATCACACCCCCAAACTTAGAATCATGCATGTCCTCAAGCATACGTTATACTCAAGAAATTGTAACTCACCTTCCTGCTTTCCTTTGCGATGACCAGCTTCTCAGAATATAATTTACTCATACCTCTAACCATCACCGCAATGCTCTTGTCCACTTTAGCTGCTTCTTCAAAAAGATCTTTTCTAAGTTTAGATCCGTTAAGCCTTTGCTCAAAAACTTTTTATTCATTCACCGCAACTTTACGTTTAGCTTTTGAGAATGTGTTCGTTCAAAACACTTCAAAAATTTGCGATTACTTATTAGAATACGGTGTTAAATCTAGTTACGCTCTTTGTTTTGGCTTACCCCCACGTGTGTCATGCGGGCATCCAACTTCGGTTACGTTCCATATTCAACTCAACTCTTGGCTTGCTTAATTTGGCTTGCGCATGACAGAGGAGTTACACTTATGCGTTGATCCTGGCGACTTACCTTCATTTTGTCTTGCCCCCACGTGTGTCATGCGGACATCCAACTACGGGTAAGTGCCTTTCACAACTAAACTCTTATCAACATGGGTTTCCTCATTGCATTGACAGTGGAGTTATTATTTTCAAAAATTCTCTTCACTTTTTTTTTCTCCTCTCTATTTTTTTTTTCTTTAATTTTTTTTGAATGATCGCAATTCTCCGAGACAGCTGCCGCCCCCAAACTTAGATATTGGCAGCGTTCTCACCGCAAAGCTAAAAACAAAACTAACAAGAATGCGGTAATAAATGTTTGAGAAAAGGTTTGCATAAAATAAAACTTAAGACTTTCAAAATTTGAAGAAGCTAATAAAAGTAGGGAGTGCCTTGTGATGCTTAGTTAGCGGATGCGGTGAATTATACGTACCATCATAGAAACACCGAAAAGCAACGCAATCGAGAAAGTAGATTTTGAAAAGGATAATGCATACAAGATAACAAGAAAAGAACCTTAGGCGGAATAACGCATGCGATCATGCGTTGGAATCCACGCGATCGAAGCCATGCATTGAAGGATGAAAAGAATTCTTCCATTGTACCGCACACCAAGGAGACTTATTGTCGCACCTGAAAGGAGCAAACGCACCACAACCAAGGAAGCAGCCACATATCCAAAATAAAAATAAAAATAAACTAAACTTAGAAAGCAAAGTAAAGATAAAGTGGAAGACATCCCTGAAAAAATTGGAGTCTTGTCACCGCAAGAAGTCTTCCATGCAGGAGATTGCTCTCAATTGCTTAGGCCAAGAGGCTCGCCCTGACCATTGGAACTTCTGGCAATTGTTGGGCGCATGTTGGCCACCATGTGCTTAGAACTACCTTCAACTCATGCGACTGATTGCCCTTCTATCTTGGGGTCAATATTGGCTTTTAGCTGTCTCTTATACACATCTAGATGTGTATAAGAGACAGGGCTTATGTTGGCCACCATGTGCTTAGAATTACCTTAAGCTCTTTTACGACTGATTGCCCTTTTACCTTGGGGTCAATACTAGCTTTCGGCACATCGCCTACACTTCAATATTGATTGCAACTTGGTCGCATAAGCTACAATACTCCCAAGATAAAAAGGTTGCCTACAGAGACACAAAACTCAACAAACAATTAGCTGCCAAGTCCCCGGCAACGGCGCCAAAAACTTGATGACGGAAAACTAGTTATCAATTACTTAACGACTAAAATTAAGTGAACGCAATATGCGATGCATGTTCTAAATGTATGCGTTGATTATCATGCGTCGAAGGTCATGCGTTGGAGTGAACTATGCGTTGACAAATGTATGTGTTGACTATGTATTCCTGTCACAAGTTTTCTTGCGCTCACGCAAGTTTCTCGGGTGATCCGAGGTTGAACTCAGGGACTTGTAACTAGATGTATGAGGTAATGTGCATGCGGTGGTTGAATAAAAGAATGATGAAAGGGTTGTTAAGCTAACACTACACCTACTCCTAGCTAAAAGACAACGCAATGAAAAGTATAAATGAGACGTAGAGACACGAAAATTGTTGACACAAAGTAAATGGATGGAAAAATAGATAAAATGTGAGGATGATTTCACTACAATACTGAGCTTGACCGCAAGGGAAACCTCAGCTAATGCAAGCTATGCGATCATGCTACACACACTTGAGCCTAATTCTAGGACGCATGTGATGTATATGTGATAGTGCTGAGAAGCCTATGCCTAAACCTCCATAACCCGCTCACGTGCTCTCATCGCATTAGCGTGATAGCCGCATACCCCCATATTCTACTTCTAGACACATGCAATATCCTATTCGTAGGGTGCATACGCTGTGTAATAGCAAATGGAGCTTATCTCTAAGTTCCCCATTCTTTCTTATGTGTTCCAATCCTCTATCTCGAGTCTTAGATTTGAGTTTTAGACTACTCTCTCAAGTATGCCTAAATGATGAATGATGCACTCATAAGACAAGATAACTACATAAACTTGGCTGACACAAGATTATTCCTATCTCTAGTAAACAATAACTTACATTGCTTAATGCGACCAACCAGTTACCCTCCTGGACAATTAGTTGTTGCTGACTTTACTCATAGACAAGCGTTGCATCCTCTTATAGATAGGCGTTGTTGCAGCTTTGCACTAAGCAAATAAGGTTTTCTCACACACTCACGCAACGCACACCTCTCTGTGGTTTGCTACATGTTTCATATCTCTAATCCACATGACTAAGTATGCGATACTCTAGCAATCTCACTAAGTGATGCAATGAAAGTGAAGGATGCTAAGCAAAGAAAGATGGAGATGGAATCGAAGGAGACATAGAAATGCATTGAACACATAATGTATTAATTCCTTAATTCCAAAATGTAATACAATACAATATAAGAAGAGAAGAGAAAATGAAATGACCAACTGGAAGTAATGTCTTGCTTCAAGCAGATGTGTGTCAAGGCTGCCGGTGGTGCCATGGATGGGCGGTGAAGCTAACTCTCTCGAGATCTAGCTCCAGCGAAGGCTCCGGTCGTCACTTCGAATCGATGAAGAAGATGAAGAACTCTCAAGCTTTTCTTCTAACGCGTTTGTCTAGATCACAAGGATCCGCTCGAAGGCCGAAACTTGGATGATTTGAAATTCTGCTCATCGACTTCTATTTATATAGCTTAGATCGCTGACAACATTAATGGACTGCTCTGATTCTGACATTCGCGACGCGTTAGTCCTTTTCTGAATCTCTGTTGCTAACGGCGTGGTAGGTGAAATCTCAACATCATCATTTCGTTTTCCCGAGATATGCGTTGATGCGTTCATTCCACCTTGCGTTGATCCCTCTATTATGCGTTATCGTGTAGCCGCAATCATGCAGTGACTGCATTCGCTCAATACCGCAACTTCTACACGATGACCGCATTCGCTTGACGATCGCAACTCCTATGCGATGGACGCATGCGGCTAATTATCGCAACACCCATGCATTGAACGTATGCGTTCGCCTTTACGATGGAGAGTTTCTCCGCATGCGGTCGTCTATGCGGTAGCCCAGCTTCCGTGTTTGCGTCCACTTTCTGCATTAGCTACAAAAATAGACAATTGAACGCATAAAAATGCATACTAATGGGTTAGCCGAGATTCAGCTGCAAGCTCATTTTCTCATGAATTCCTAACATAATTGTCGTATATTATGTTTAACAATCCTTATAATTCTAAATAAAAGGCTTAAGATGACATGCATTTCTGCATGTCCTCAAAAACTTGATAAATCCACTAATAAGTGGGAAAACTTGGATAAATCCACTATCACAATTTCAATTTTAACTTAATTTAATTATTCAAACTTAATTAAATTAAATTAAATTTTGATTTCTGAAATAAAATTTCCTTGAAATTTTTTAATTTAAATAATTAATTAAACAAATTTAATTAATTAAATAAATAATAATTTAATATCAAAATATTAAATTAATAAAATACCTAATTTAAACATGAATCCCTATATACGTAAATAATATTTAAATCAATATCTAAATATTTTAAACTCTCCAATTTCGTTTAATTTTAACAAAAATTAAATGTTTAATTATATCGAATAATTATCGAAACCCTAAATTGAATTTGAACATTTCAACTTAAAACCCTAATTCTGAATTTGAACGCTTCAAATTCCTCAATATTCTAATCCAAGGTGTAATGTTTTATGAGCTAGTAGAAGGACCTTAAGGACCTACAGATCACGAGCTCCAACAATTTGAGATTAATATGCTAAACTCTTTAACCCGACTAATGCATATTTGTTAACCATCGAGTCATACCACTATAGCTCGATAGTTGCACTCTTAACACTGTAGATATATTTTTTTCCACTTGATTTAACCATGATCAGTAAGTCGATCCTTCATAGGTCATTCGTATTTACAGCTAGGTCAAAATTACCATTTTATCCCTGTAAATACATCTTGCTTCTTAAGCTCCCACTTATCCTCTATTAAACAATTGGTTCATAGTCCAACTAATAAACTATGTCCCTCTCGGCCATGAGAGGGCAAGGCCCCTTTATTCAAGACCAGGAATTAGTACTTAAGGGGAACAACCTATCTGATAACCCTAAAACGGGTAGGAGTGAGTTCCATCTTGCAAGACTATGTCTCCAGCTGATATCATTAAGCAAACCCTAATTTGATTTTGAACTAACTTAAACTCAAAAACCCTAATTCCAATTTGAATATTTTCAAATTGAAATTCAATTTGAACAATTCAAATTGATATCATTCCAAATTCACTCAATTTAATAATTCAACGTGTTCATGTTTTACGAGCTAGCAGAGGAACCTTATGGACTTACCAATCATGAGCTCCAATAATTAAGATTAATTGGCTAAACTCTTTAAACCAAATTAATTAGTATTCGTTAACTATCGAGTCACACCACTATATCTCGGTAGTTGCACTCTCTTCACTGTAGATATATTTGTGTCCACACGATATAACCATAACCAGTAAATCGACCCTTCAGAGGTTATTCGTAATACCGACTGGGTCAATATGTTGTTTTACCCTCGATATTATGTCTTGTTCCTTAAGTTTCAATTGATCCTCTAATGAACAAATTATTTATGATCCAATCCCTAAACCAGATCCCTCTCGAGTCAGTGAGAGGGTGGGGCCCTTTATTCCCTATATTCAGTACTTAAGAGAACAACCTTTCTCCTATCCTTAAATCGGGTAGGCATGAATTCCATCTTGCACCCTATGTTCCCAGCTATCTACCCAGTCTTACCCATAAAATGGGAGGCTTATTGAGCCGGCGCTGTTGAGCCAACCCTCGCCTATGCAAATATAAGGATAATCTCGAATAAACATCAATTCATAGTTAGCTCAGGATTAAGATCGAGTTACCTAGGTCATTTAAGTGAAATAGTTAGTCTTAAATATTAAACAACGTTAAAAAGTAATAGTGACTTATTTCTTGGTTCGGTCTTATGCAAACTCATTGCATAGGATGCCCCAACTCCTTATATCAATACATGAACGAATCTCGATCACTTCGTTTGTAGTATCTTTACAACAACTTGTAACAGCTACAGAGTAGGCCGCATCTAATAGTATTACTAGAATAAGGTACCCAACTTTAATCATATACTATAGACCGTTTTGGCTATTTACTCGAACATGATCCATCTTTATGTCTCTACATAAAGTTTAAGTATTCATGTAATAGCCATGGATATTAGCTTATTGGATTTAGACTCTATAAATGTAACTAATAGATTCAATACCTTGATTGAAGAAATGTTGAATAACATCTTTTATTGATAAAAGAATATGTTTAACTTTTACAAACTGTGAGTTTTAGGACTAAAACTCCAGTTGATCAATATATACAAATATATACAATGTTGAGTTACACTGAGAGAACAAAAAGTATAAATACAATAAACTAGGGCATTAAATACGCATATATTCTCCTACTTGCCCCTAGTGATAAATATCTAGTAGACCCAGTCCTGCTAGGAGACCCTTGAAGACTTTAGTTGAGAGAACCTTCGTAAATGGATTAACTAAGTTGTCTTGTGAGGCTATCTGCTTGACGATCACATCTCCTCTATGTATAATCTCCCTTATGAGATGATACTTTCGTTCAATGTGCTTTACTCGTTTATGGCTTCGAGGTTCCTTTGAATTTTCGATTGCTCCATTGTTGTCACAATAGAGGGTGACAGGCAGGTGCATATTAGAAACTACTTCCAGATCAGTCACGAACTTCCTGAGGTCCATTCGCAAAATCGTCTGATGCACAACTTTTTTTCATCATTCTTGACCCCTGGGTCCGTTTTCGCGTTTTCGCCGCGGGAAAATTGATGCACAAAAATTAGGCCCTAGGGCAGCCCCCCCGGGCTCGATAGACATTTGGGACACCAAATGAGCTTCGTTCGTAAAACCATCTAACGCACTACTTTTTTTCAGCGATCTTAACCCCTGGGTCCGTTCTTGCATTTTCGATCGCCGGAAAGTTCCCACATAAAAATTGGGCCCTAAAGAAGCCCTGCAGGGCCCAATAGCCATTTGAGACACTAAATGAACCCCGTTCACAAAACCGTCAGACGTACGACTTTTTTTTTATCGTTCTTAACCCCTGGGTTCGTTTTCGCTGCCGCAAAG